>NW_026908415.1:0-44584 GCF_028858725.1 Colius striatus
TAGTAACCGCCAGTAACACCTCCCCAGGAGCCCTCCCAGTGCCCTGGCTGCACCAGTATCACCAGTAACCACCAGTAACACCTCCCCAGGAGCCCTCCCAGTGCCCTGGCTGCACCAGTATCACCAGTAACCACCAGTAACACCTCCCCAGGAGCCCTCCCAGTGCCCTGGCTGCACCAGTATCACCAGTATCCCACCAGTATCACCAGTAAGACCCCCCAGGAGCCCTCCCAGCGTCACCAGCGTCGTCCAGCAGGACGTTCTCGGGCTTGAGGTCTCGGTAGACGATGCGGTGCTGGTGCAGGTGCTCCAGGCCCAGCAGGATCTGTGCCGTGTAGAACACAGCCCTGGGCTCGGGGAAGCCGGGGTTCTGCTCGTCCACGTTGTAGATGTGGTACCTGCCAGCCCAAGGACCCCGCTGCTTCCCTCAGAAACCCACCTAAAACCCACTTTTTTCCCTCAAAACTCCACCAAACCACACTTTTTCCCTCAGAAACACACCTAAAAACCCACTTTTTTCCCTCAAAACTCACCAAACCACACTTTTTCCCTCAGAAACACACCTAAAACCCACTTTTTTCCCTCAAAACTCCACCAAACCCCACTTTTTCCCTCAGAAACCACCTAAAACCCACTTTTTTCCCTTAAAAGTCTGCCATAACCCCACTTTTCTCCTCAGAAACCCACCTAAAACCCACTTTTTTCCCTCAAAACTCCACCAAACCACACTTTTTCCCTCAGAAACACACCTAAAACCCACTTTTTTCCTCAAAACTCCACCAAACCCCACTTTTTCCCTCAGAAACACACCTAAAACCCACTTTTTTCCCTCAAAACTCCACCAAACCCCACTTTTTCCCTCAGAAACCACCTAAAACCCACTTTTTCCCTTAAAAGTCTGCCATAACCCCACTTTTCTCCTCAGAAACCCACCTAAAACCCACTTTTTTCCCTTAAAAGTCTGCCATAACCCACTTTTCTCCTCAGAAACCCACCTAAAACCCACTTTTTTTCCCTTAAAAGTCCACCAAACCCCACTTTTCTCCTCAGAAGCCCATCTAAAACCCACTTTTTCCTCTCAAGAGTCTGCCAAAATCCCACTTTTCTCCTCAAAACTCCACCTAAAACTCACTGTTTTCCCTCAAAAGTCCATCAAACCCCATTTTTTCCCTCAGAAACACACCAAAATACCCCACTTTCTCCTCAGAAACCCACCTAAAAAACACTTTTCCCCTCAAAAGTCCACCAAACCCTCTTTTTTCCCTCAGAAACCCACCAAAATATCACTTTTTCCCTTAAAAACCCTCCTAAAACACACTTTTTCTCTCAGAACTCCACCAAAACCCACTTTTTTCCCTTAAAAGTCTGCCAAAACCCCACTTTTCTCCTCAGAAACCCACCTAAAACCCACTTTTTTCCCTTAAAACTCCACCAAAACCCACTTTTTCCTCTCAAGAGTCTGCCAAAACCCCACTTTTCTCCTCAAAACTCCACCTAAAACTCACTGTTTTCCCTCAAAAGTCCATCAAACCCACTTTTTCCCTCAGAAACACACCAAAATATCACTATTTCCCTTAAAAACCCTCCTAAAACACACTTTTTCTCTCAGAACTCCACCAAAACCCACTTTTTTCCCTTAAAAGTCTGCCAAAACCCCACTTTTCTCCTCAGAAACCCACCTAAAAACCACTTTTTCCCTCAAAACTCCACCAAACCCCACTTTTCCCTCAGAAACCCACCAAAATATCACTTTTTCCCTTAGAAACCCACCTAAAACCCACTTTTTCCCTCAAAAACCCACCAAAATACCCCACTTTTTCCCTTAGAAACTCACCTAAAACCCACTTTTTTCCCTCAAAAGTCCACCAAACTCCACTTTTCTCCTCAGAAACACACCTAAAACCCACTTTTTTCCCTCAGAAACCCACCAACATATCACCTTTTCCCTTAGAAACCCACCCAGAACCCCACTTTTCCCCTCAGAACTCCACCAAAACCCACTTTTTCCTCTCAAGAGTCTGCCAAAACCCCACTTTTCTCCCCAGAAACCCACCCAAAACCCACTTTTTTCCCTCAAAAGTCCACCAAACCCACTTTTTCCCTCAGAAACCCACCAAAATATCACTTTTTCCCTTAGAAACCCACCTAAAACCCACTTTTTCCCTTAAAAGTCCACCAAACCCCATTTTTTCCCTCAGAAACCCACCAAAATATCACCTTTTCCTCAGAAACACACCTAAAACCCCACTTTTTTCCCTCAAAAGTCCACCAAACCCCACTTTTTCCCTCAGAAACCCACCAAAATATCACTTTTTCCCTTAGAAACCCACCTAAATCCCACTTTTTTCCCTCAAAAGTCCACCAAACCCCTATTTTCCCCCTCAGAACTCCCCCAAACCCCCTTTTCTCCTCAGATCTCACCCAAACCCCACTTTTTCCCTCAGAACGGCCCCAGATCCCCCTTTTTAACCTCAGCTCTCCCCCAAACCCCCTTTTTCCCCTCAGAACTCCCCCAAACCCACTTTTTTCCCTCAAAAGTCCACCAAACCCCCCTTTTCCCCTCAGCTCTCCCCCAAACCCCCCATTTTCCCCCCAGAACTCCCCAAACCCCATTTTCCCCTCAGAACTCCCCCAAACCCCCTCTTTCCCCTCTGAACTCCTCAAATCCACCTTTTCCCCCTCAGAACACCCCCAAATCCCCGTTTTCCCCTCAGAATTCCCCCAAACCCCTTTTCCCCTCAGAACCCCCCCAGACCCCCCTTTTTAACCTCAGACTCCACCAAAATCCTATTTTTCCCCCTGAACTCTCCCCAAACCCCCTTTTCCCCTCAAAATTCCACCAAATCCCCTTTTTTCCCCCTCAGAACTCCCCAGATCCCCCATTTCCCCCTCATCTCTCCCCCAAACCCCCATTTTCCCTTCAGCTCCCCCCCAAACCCCCTTTTCCCCTCAGAACTCTTCAAACCCACTTTTTTCCCCTAAATCCCCTTTTTCCCCTCAGAACTCCCCCAAAGCCCCTTTTTCCCCTCAGCCCCCCCCCAAACTCCCCCGTTTTCCCCTCAGAACTCCCCCAAACCCCCCATTTTTCCCCTCAGAATTCCCCCAAACCCCTTTTTTCCCTCAGAACTCCCCCAGACCCCCCTTTTTAACCTCAGATCTCCACCAAAAACCCCATTTTTCTCTCAGAACTCCCCCAACCCCCCCTTTTCCCCCCCCAGAACTCCCTCAAACCCCCTTTTTCCCCTCAGCTCTCCCCAAATCCCCTCTTTTTCCCTCAGAAGTCCATGAAAACCCCCTTTTCCCCTCAAAATTCCACCAAATCCCCTTTTTTCCCCCTCAGAACTCCCCAAACCCCGTTTCCCCCCAGAACTCCCACAACTCCACCATTTTCCCCTCATCTCTCCCCCAACCCCCCCATTTTCAACTCAGCTCCCCCCCAAAGCCCCTTTTTCCCCTCAGAACTCCCCCAAACCCCCATTTTTCTCCTCAGCCCCCCCCAAACCCCTTTTTCCCCTCAGAACCCCCCCCAGATCCCCCATTTTCCCCCTCATCTCTCCCCAAAACCTCCATTTTTCCCCTCAGCTCTCCCCCAAACCCCTTTTTTCCCTCAGAACCCCCCCCCAGATCCCCCATTTTTTCCCTCAGAACCCCCCCCCCCAGACCCCCCCCTTTTTCCCCTCAGAACCCCTCCAAACCCCCTTTTCCCCTCCCCCAAACCCCCATTTTCCCCTCAGAACTCCCCCAAATCCCCCATTTTTTCCCCTCAGAACCCCTCCCAGATCCCACATTTTCCCCCCAGGACTCCCCCGAACCCCCATTTTCCCCTCAGAACTCCCCCCAAACCCCCATTTTTCCCCTCAGCTCCCCCCCCAACGCCCTTTTCCCCCTCAGAACTCCCCCAACGCCCTTTTCCCCTCAGAACTCCCCCAAACCCCCCATTTTCCCCTCAGAACTCCCCCAAACCCCCATTTTTCCCCTCAGAACTCCCCCAAACCCCCCTTTTTCCCCTCAGCTCTCCCCCAAATCCCCTCTTTTTCCCTCAGAAGTCCATGAAAACCCCCTTTTCCCCTCAAAATTCCACCAAATTCCCTTTTTTTCCCCTCAGAACTCCCAAACCCCGTTTCCCCCCAGAACTCCCACAACTCCACCATTTTCCCCTCAGCTCCCCCCCAAACCCCTTTTTTCCCTCAGAAACCCCCCCCAGATCCCCCATTTTTCCCCTCAGAACTCCCCCAAACCCCCATTTTTCCCCTCAGAACTCCCCCAAACCCCCTTTTTCCCCTCAGAACCCCCCCAAACCCCCTTTTTCCCCTCAGAACTCCCCCAAACCCCCATTTTTCCCCTCAGAACTCCCCCAAACCCGTTTTTCCCCTCAGAACCCCCCCAAACCCCCTTTTTCCCCTCAGAACTCCCCCAAACCCCCTTTTTCCCCTCAGCTCCCCCCCAAACCCCTTTTTTTCCCTCAGAAACCCCCCCCAGATCCCCCATTTTTCCCCTCAGAACTCCCCCAAACCCCCATTTTTCCCCTCAGAACTCCCCCAAACCCCCTTTTTCCCCTCAGAACCCCCCCAAACCCCCTTTTTCCCCTCAGAACTCCCCCAAACCCCCATTTTTCCCCTCAGAACTCCCCCAACCCGTTTTTCCCCTCAGAACCCCCCCCAAACCCCCTTTTTCCCCTCAGAACTCCCCCAAACCCCCTTTTTCCCCTCAGCCCCCCCCAAACCCCCATTTTTCCCCTCAGAACTCCCCCAAACCCCCTTTTTCCCCTCAGAACTCCCCCAAACCCCCATTTTTCCCCTCAGAACTCCCCCAAACCCTCTTTTTTCCCTCAAAAGTCCACCAAACCCCTTTTTCCCCTCAGAACTCCCCCCAGATCCCCCATTTTCCCCTCAGCCCCCCCCAAACCTCCATTTTTACCCTCAGATCTCCCCCAAACCCCCATTTTCTCCTCAGATCTACCCCAACCCCCCTTTTCCCCTCAGCTCTCCCACAACCCCACCATTTTCCCCTCAGCTCCCCCCCAAACCCCCATTTTCCCCTCAGAACTCCCCCAAACCCCCATTTTCCCCTCAGAACCCCCTCCCAGATCCCCCATTTTTCCCCTCAGATCTCCCCCCAACCCCATTTTCCCCTCAGAACTCCCCCAAACCCCCATTTTTCCCCTCATCTCCCCCCCCAACCCCACCATTTTCCCCTCAGAACCCCCTCCCAGATCCCCCATTTTCCCTTCAGCCCCCCCCCCCAAACCCCATTTTCCCCTCATCTCGCCCCAAACCCCCCACCCCCACCCCCCCTTTTCCCCTCACCGCAGGTCGCCGCCGTTCATGATGGTCATGACGAGGCAGAGGTCGCTCTTGGTCTGGAAGGCGCAGGCCAGCGCCACGATGAACGGGCTGTGCACCCGCGCCAGGATCCGCTTCTCCACCAGGGCGGCCTGCGCACGCCACGGGCCGCTCGCACCCGAAACCCGCGCTTCTGCCCCCAAAACAGCCCCCACCCCTGCCCACGGAGAGGCGGCGTCTGACCCCAAAGCGGCTGCGGGCGGCACGCGGCGGGGAATGAGGGTAAAAACGGGGAAAGAGGGGAAAGGGGATGAGGGGACAGAGGGACGGCTGAGGGACAGACGGACAGACGTGGGGACAGAGGGACGGACATGGGGACAGAGGGACAGACATGGGGACAGAGGGACGGCTGAGGGACAGAGGGACAGACATGGGGACAGAGGGACAGATATAGGGACAGATGGACAGATATGGGGACAGAGGGACAGACATGGGGACAGAGGGACGGACATGGGGACAGAGGGACGGACATGGGGACAGAGGGACAGATATGGGGACAGAGGGACAGACATGGGGACAGAGGGACGGCTGAGGGACAGAGGGACAGACGTGGGGACAGAGGGACAGATATAGGGACAGACGGACAGATATGGGGACAGAGGGACGGACATGGGGACAGAGGGACAGATATGGGGACAGAGGGACAGACATGGGGACAGAGGGACAGACGTGGGGACAGAGGGACGGCTGAGGGGACAGAGGGACAGACATGGGGACAGAGGGACAGACATGGGGACAGAGGGACGGCTGAGGGACAGAGGGACAGACGTGGGGACAGAGGGACAGATATAGGGACAGACGGACAGATATGGGGACAGAGGGACGGACATGGGGACAGAGGGACAGATATGGGGACAGAGGGACGGACATGGGGACAGAGGGACAGATATGGGGACAGAGGGACAGACGTGGGGACAGAGGGACGGCTGAGGGGACAGAGGGACAGACATGGGGACAGAGGGACGTCTGATGGGACAGAGGGACACCTGATGGGACAGATGGACAGCCATGGGGACAGAGGGATGGCTGAGGGGACAGAGGGACAGATATGGGGACAGAGGGACAGACATGGGGACAGAGGAACACCTGATGGGACAGGGGGACACCTGATGGGACAGAGGGACAGACATGGGGACAGAGGGATGACTGAACAGACAGACAGGAGGACAAAGGGACTGATTTGAGGTCAGAGGGACAGATATGGGGACAGAGGGACAGATATAGGGACAGAGGGACAGATATGGGGACAGATGGACAGATATGGGGACAGAGGGACAGACGTGGGGACAGAGGGACAGATATGGGGACAGATGGACAGATATGGGGACAGAGGGACAGACGTGGGGACAGAGGGACAGATGTGGGGACAGAGGGACGGTTGAGGGACAGAGGGACAGATATGGGGACAGAGGGACAGATGTGGGGACAGAGGGACAGCTGATGGGACAGAGGGACAGACATGGGGACAGAGGGACGGCTGAGGGACAGAGGGACAGATGTGGGGACAGAGGGACAGATATAGGGACAGAGGGACAGATATGGGGACAGAGGGACAGCTGATGGGACAGAGGGACAGACATGGGGACAGAGGGACAGACATGGGGACAGAGGGACAGATATAGGGACAGAGGGACAGACGTGGGGACAGAGGGACAGACATGGGGACAGAGGGACAGACATGGGGACAGAGAGACAGATATGGGGACAGATGGACAGACATGGGGACAGAGGGACAGATGTGGGGACAGAGGGACGGTTGAGGGACAGAGGGACAGACATGGGGACAGAGGGACAGATGTGGGGACAGAGGGACAGATGTGGGGACAGAGGGACAGACATGGGGACAGAGGGACAGATGTGGGGACAGAGGGACAGATGTGGGGACAGAGGGACGGCTGAGGGACAGAGGGACAGACATGGGGACAGAGGGACAGATGTGGGGACAGAGGGACGGTTGAGGGACAGAGGGACAGATGTGGGGACAGAGGGACAGACATGGGGACAGAGGGACGGCTGAGGGACAGAGGGACAGACATGGGGACAGAGGGACAGATGTGGGGACAGAGGGACGGTTGAGGGACAGAGGGACAGATGTGGGGACAGAGGGACAGCTGATGGGACAGAGGGACAGATGTGGGGACAGATGGACAGATATGGGGACAGAGGGACGGCTGAGGGACAGAGGGACAGACATGGGGACAGAGGGACGGATGTGGGGATAGAGGGACAGATATGGGGACAGAGGGACAGATGTGGGGACAGATGGACAGATATGGGGACAGAGGGATGGCTGAGGGACAGACAGACAGACGTGGGGACAGAGGGACGGCTGAGGGACAGACGGACAGATGTGGGGACAGAGGGACAGATATGGGGACAGACAGGAGGACAAAGGGGGTGATTTGAGGACAGAGGGACAGATATGGGGACAGAGGGACAGACATGGGGACAGAGGGACACCTGATGGGACAGAGGGACAGACATGGGGACAGAGGGACAGCTGATGGGACAGAGGGACAGATGTGAGGACAGACGGACAGACATGGGGACAGAGGGACAGATATGGGGACAGAGGGACAGACATGGGGACAGAGGGACAGCTGATGGGACAGAGGGACAGATGTGAGGACAGACGGACAGACATGGGGACAGAGGGACAGACATGGGGACAGAGGGACAGCTGATGGGACAGAGGGACAGATGTGGGGACAGAGGGACACCTGATGGGACAGAGGGACATCTGAGGGTACAGATGGACAGATATGAGGACAGAGGGACAGATATGGGGACAGAGGGACAGACATGGGGACAGATGGACAGATATGGGGACAGAGGGACACCTGATGGGACAGATGGACAGACATTAGGACAGAGGGACAGACATGAGGACAGAGGGACAGATGTGGGGACAGATGGACAGATATAGGGACAGAGGGACATCTGATGGGACTGAGGGACAGATATGGGGACAGATGGACAGATATGAGGACAGAGGGACATCTGATGGGACAGAGGGACAGATATGGGGACAGATGGACAGATATGAGGACAGAGGGACATCTGATGGGACAGAGGGACAGATATGGGGACAGATGGACACCTGATGGGACAGAGGGACAGATATGGGGACAGATGGACAGATATGAGGACAGAGGGACATCTGATGGGACTGAGGGACAGATATGGGGACAGATGGACAGATATGGGGACAGAGGGACACCTGATGGGACAGAGGGACAGATATGGGGACAGATGGACAGATATGAGGACAGAGGGACATCTGATGGGACAGAGGGACAGATATGGGGACAGAGGGACACCTGATGGGACAGAGGGACACCTGATGGGACAGAGGGACAGATATGAGGACAGAGGGACAGATATGGGGACAGATGGACAGATATGAGGACAGAGGGACATCTGATGGGACAGAGGGACAGATATGGGGACAGAGGGACACCTGATGGGACAGAGGGACACCTGATGGGACTGAGGGACAGATATGGGGACAGATGGACAGATATGAGGACAGAGGGACATCTGATGGGACTGAGGGACAGATATGGGGACAGATGGACACCTGATGGGACAGAGGGACAGATATGGGGACAGATGGACACCTGATGGGACAGAGGGACAGATATGGGGACAGATGGACAGATATGAGGACAGAGGGACATCTGATGGGACAGAGGGACAGATATGGGGACAGATGGACACCTGATGGGACAGAGGGACAGATATGGGGACAGATGGACAGATATGAGGACAGAGGGACATCTGATGGGACAGAGGGACAGATATGGGGACAGATGGACACCTGATGGGACAGAGGGACAGATATGGGGACAGATGGACAGATATGAGGACAGAGGGACATCTGATGGGACTGAGGGACAGATATGGGGACAGATGGACAGATATGGGGACAGAGGGACACCTGATGGGACAGAGGGACAGATATGGGGACAGATGGACAGATATGAGGACAGAGGGACATCTGATGGGACAGAGGGACAGATATGGGGACAGAGGGACACCTGATGGGACAGAGGGACACCTGATGGGACAGAGGGACAGATATGAGGACAGAGGGACATCTGATGGGACTGAGGGACAGATATGGGGACAGATGGACAGATATGAGGACAGAGGGACATCTGATGGGACAGAGGGACAGATATGGGGACAGAGGGACACCTGATGGGACAGAGGGACACCTGATGGGACAGATGGACAGATATGGGGACAGAGGGACACCTGATGGGACAGAGGGACAGATATGGGGACAGAGGGACAGATGATGGGACAGAGGAACACCTGATGGGACAGAGGGACAGATATGAGGACAGAGGGACAGACATGAGGACAGAGGGACAGATGTGGGGACAGATGGACAGATATAGGGACAGAGGGACATCTGATGGGACAGATGGACAGATATGGGGACAGAGGGACGTCTGATGGGACAGAGGGACAGATATGGGGACAGATGGACACCTGATGGGACAAAGGGACAGATATGGGGACAGAGGGACAGATATGGGGACAGAGGAACACCTGATGGGACAGATGGACAGATGTGGGGACAGAGGGACATCTGAGGGACAGAGGGACAGACATGGGGACAGAGGAACACCTGATGGGACAGATGGACAGATATGGGGACAGATGGAGATCTGATGGGACAGAGGGACACCTGATGGGACAGATGGACAGCCATGGGGACAGATGGACACCTGAGGCCCCCTCCACCCCCCCAGCAGCCCCCTCACCTCGTAGCCCTGTCTCTTCTTGAGGCGCTTCTTGTTGAGGCGCTTGTTGGCGTAGAGCATGCCGGTGGCGCGGCGCTGGCACGCGCACACCTCGCCGAAGCCGCCGCGGCCCAGCACCCGCAGCTCGGCGAAGGCCTCGGCGCCCACGGGCTGCCGCTCCAGCCACTTGAACTGCGCGAAGCGCCCGAACTCCGGCGCCGAGCGGTACGGGCCCCACGCCACGGCCTCCAGGTGGCCCAGCAGCTCGGCACGCGCCAGGGAGAAGTCATCTGCAAGGGCACACGGGTAAGGGAGCCCTGTGGCTACCAACAGGGGCGTTGTGGCTACTGGAGAGGGGTGAGGGACACCAGTGGGAGTGGTGTGGATACCAACAGGGGCGTTGTGGCCACTGGAAGAGCTGGTGTGGTTGCCAACAGGGGCGTTGTGGCCACTGGAGAGGGGTCAGGGACACCGGTGAGAGCCCTGTGGCTACCAACAGGGGCGTTGTGGCTACTGGAGGGGGGTCAGGGACATCAGAGGGAGCAATTTGGCTACCAACAGGGGTGTTGTGGCTACTGGAGGGGGGTCAGGGGCAACAGTGGGAGCCCTGTGGCTAGCAACAGGGGCGTTGTGGCCACTGATGAGGGTGGTGTGGCTACCAACAGGGGTGTTGTGGCTACTGTAAGGGGGTCAGGGACACCAGTGGGAGTGGTGTGGCTGCCAACAGGGGCGCTGTGGCCACTGTAAGGGGGGTCAGGGACATCAGTGGGAGCAGTTTGGCTACCAACAGGGGCGTTGTGGCTACTGGAGAGGGGTCAGGGACATCGGTGAGAGCCCTGTGGCTGCCAACAGGGGTGTTGTGGCTACTGTAAGGGGGTCAGGGACACCAGTGGGAGCCCTGTGGCTGCCAACAGGGGTGTTGTGGCTACTGGAGGGGGGTCAGGGACACCAGTGGGAGTGGTGTGGCTACCAACAGGGGCGTTGTGGCCACTGTAAGAGCTGCTGTGGCTATCAACAAGGTCATTGTGGCCACTGTAAAAGGGTGTCATAGCCACCAGTGGGAGCCCTGTGGCTCCCAACAAGGGCTCTGTGGCCACTGCAGGGTGTCCTGGCTGGCCCCGAGGCTCTGTGGCCACTGCAGGGTGTCCTGGCTGGCCCCACAGGCACGAGCCCACGGAGGCCTCGGCGCCCACGGGCTGCCGCTCCAGCCACTTGAACTGCGCCAAGCGCCCGAACTCCGGCGCCGCTCGGTACGGGCCCCACGCCACGGCCTCCAGGTGGCCCAGCAGCTCGGCACGTGCCAGGGAGAAGTCGCCTGCAAGGGCACACGGGTAAGGGAGCCCTGTGGCTACCAACAGGGGCGTTGTGGCCACTGGAGAGGGGTCAGGGACACCAGTGGGAGCCCTGTGGCTACCAACAGGGGCGTTGTGGCCACTGGAGAGGGGTCAGGGACATCAGAGGGAGCAATTTGGCTACCAACAGGGGCGTTGTGGCTACTGGAAGAGCTGGTGTGGTTGCCAACAGGGGCGTTGTGGCCACTGGAGAGGGGTCAGGGACACCAGTGGGAGCCCTGTGGCTACCAACAGGGGTGTTGTGGCCACTGCAAGAGCTGGTGTGGTTGCCAACAGGGGTGTTGTGGCCACTGGAGAGGGGTCAGGGACACCAGTGGGAGCCCTGTGGCTACCAACAGGGGAGTTGTGGCAACTGCAGAGGGGTCAGGGACACCCATGGGAGCCTTGTGGCTACCAACAGGGGCGTTGTGGCTACTAGTGGGGGTGGTGTGGCTACCAACAAGGGCGTTGTGGCTACTGGTGGGGGTGGTGTGGCTGCCAACAGGGGTGTTGTGGCCACTGGAGGGGGGTTTGGCTACCAACAGGGGCGTTGTGGCTACTAGTGGGGGTGGTGTGGCTACCAACAAGGGCGTTGTGGCTACTGGTGGGGGTGGTGTGGTTGCCAACAGGGGTGTTGTGGCCACTGGAGGGGGGTTTGGCTACCAACAGGGGCATTGTGGCCACTGAAAGGGGGGTTGTGGCCACTGGAGGGGGGTCAGGGACATCAGAGGGAGCAGTTTGGCTACCAACAGGGGCGTTGTGGCTACTGGAGAGGGGTGAGGGACATCGGTGGGAGCGCTGTGGCTACTGGAGGGGGGTCAGGGATACCCATGGGAGTGGTGTGGCTACCAACAGGGGTGTTGTGGCCACTGCAGAGGGGTCAGGGACACCGGTGAGAGCCCTGTGGCTACCAACAGGGGCGTTGTGGCCACTGGAAGAGCTGGTGTGGTTGCCAACAGGGGCGTTGTGGCCACTGGTGAGGGTGGTGTGGCTACCAACAGGGGCATTGTGGCCACTGGAAGAGCTGGTGTGGTTGCCAACAGGGGTGTTGTGGCCACTGGAGAGGGGTCAGGGACACCAGTGGGAGCCCTGTGGCTACCAACAGGGGGGTTGTGGCCACTGGAGAGGGGTCAGGGACATCAGAGGGAGCAGTTTGGCTACCAACAGGGGTGTTGTGGCTACTGGAGAGGGGTCAGGGGCAACAGTGGGAGCCCTGTGGCTGCCAACAGGGGCGTTGTGGCCACTGATGAGGGTGGTGTGGCTACCAACAGGGGTGTTGTGGCTACTGTAAGGGGGTCAGGGACACCAGTGGGAGCCCTGTGGCTACCAACAGGGGCGTTGTGGCCACTGGAGAGGGGTCAGGGACATCAGAGGGAGCAATTTGGCTACCAACAGGGGCGTTGTGGCTACTGGAAAGGGGTCAGGGACACCAGTGGGAGCCCTGTGGCTACCAACAGAGGCGTTGTGGCTACTGGTGAGGGTGGTGTGGTTGCCAACAGGGGTGTTGTGGCCACTGGAGGGGGGTTTGGCTACCAACAGGGGCATTGTGGCCACTGAAAGGGGGGTTGTGGCCACTGGAGGGGGGTCAGGGACACCGGTGAGAGCCCTGTGGCTACCAACAGGGGCGTTGTGGCCACTGGAAGAGCTGGTGTGGTTGCCAACAGGGGCGTTGTGGCCACTGGTGAGGGTGCCCTGTGGCTACCAACAGGGGCGTTGTGGCCACTGGTGAGGGTGCCCTGTGGCTACCAACAGGGGCGTTGTGGCCACTGGTGAGGGTGGTGTGGCTACCAACAGGGGCATTGTGGCCACTGGAAGAGCTGGTGTGGTTGCCAACAGGGGTGTTGTGGCCACTGGAGAGGGGTCAGGGACATCAGAGGGAGCAATTTGGCTACCAACAGGGGCGTTGTGGCTACTGGAGGGGGGTCAGGGACATCAGTGGGAGCCCTGTGGCTGCCAACAAGGGCGTTGTGGCTACTGGTGGGGGTGGTGTGGCTGCCAACAGGGGTGTTGTGGCTACTGTAAGGGGGTCAGGGACACCAGTGGGAGCCCTGTGGCTGCCAACAGGGGCGTTGTGGCCACTGGAGAGGGGTCAGGGACACCAGTGGGAGCCCTGTGGCTACCAACAGGGGGGTTGTGGCCACTGGAGAGGGGTCAGGGACATCAGTGGGAGCCCTGTGGCTACCATCAGGGGCGTTGTGGCTACTGGTGAGGGGTGAGGGACACCAGTGGGAGTGGTGTGGCTACCAACAGGGGTGTTGTGGCCACCGTAAGGGGGTCAGGGACACCCATGGGAGTGGTGTGGCTACCAACAGGGGCATTGTGGCCACTGGAGGGGGGTCAGGGACATCAGTGGGAGCCCTGTGGCTGCCAACAAGGGCGTTGTGGCTACTGGTGGGGGTGGTGTGGCTACCAACAGGGGCATTGTGGCTACTGGAGGGGGTGTCATGGCCGCCAGCACTGTCATAGTCACCAGTGGGAGCGGTGTGGCTACCAACAGGGGCGTTGTGGCCACTGGAGAGGGGTCAGGGACACCAGTGGGAGCCCTGTGGCTACCAACAGAGGCGTTGTGGCTACTGGTGAGGGTGGTGTGGTTGCCAACAGGGGTGTTGTGGCCACTGGAGGGGGGTTTGGCTACCAACAGGGGCATTGTGGCCACTGAAAGGGGGGTTGTGGCCACTGGAGGGGGGTCAGGGACATCAGAGGGAGCAGTTTGGCTACCAACAGGGGCGTTGTGGCTACTGGAGAGGGGTGAGGGACATCGGTGGGAGCGCTGTGGCTACTGGAGGGGGGTCAGGGATACCCATGGGAGTGGTGTGGCTACCAACAGGGGTGTTGTGGCCACTGCAGAGGGGTCAGGGACACCGGTGAGAGCCCTGTGGCTACCAACAGGGGCGTTGTGGCCACTGGAAGAGCTGGTGTGGTTGCCAACAGGGGCGTTGTGGCCACTGGAGAGGGGTCAGGGACACCAGTGGGAGCCCTGTGGCTACCAACAGGGGTGTTGTGGCTACTGGAGAGGGGTCAGGGACACCAGTGGGAGCCCTGTGGCTGCCAACAGGGGCGTTGTGGCCACTGTAGGAGCTGCTGTGGCTACCAACAGGGGCGTTGTGGCTACTGGTGAGAGTGGTGTGGCTACCAACAGGGGCGTTGTGGCCACTGTAGGAGCTGCTGTGGCTACCAACAGGGGCGTTGTGGCCACTGTAAGTGGGATCAGGGACACCAATGGGAGCCCTGTGGCTACCAACAGGGGCGTTGTGGCCACTGGTGAGGGTGGTGTGGCTACCAACAGGGGCATTGTGGCCACTGGAAGAGCTGGTGTGGTTGCCAACAGGGGTGTTGTGGCCACTGGAGAGGGGTCAGGGACACCAGTGGGAGCCCTGTGGCTACCAACAGGGGTGTTGTGGCTACTGGAGAGGGGTCAGGGACACCAGTGGGAGCCCTGTGGCTACCAACAGGGGCACTGTGGCTACTGGAAGAGTTGGTGTGGTTGCCAACAGGGGTGTTGTGGCCACTGGAGAGGGGTCAGGGACACCAGTGGGAGCCCTGTGGCTACCAACAGGGGGGTTGTGGCCACTGTAAGGGGGTCAGGGACACCAGTGGGAGCCCTGTGGCTACCAACAGAGGCGTTGTGGCTACTGGTGAGGGTGGTGTGGCTACCAACAGGGGTGTTGTGGCCACTGGAGGGGGGTTTGGCTACCAACAGGGGCATTGTGGCCACTGAAAGGGGGGTTGTGGCCACTGGAGGGGGGTCAGGGACATCAGAGGGAGCAGTTTGGCTACCAACAGGGGTGTTGTGGCTACTGGAGGGGGGTCAGGGGCAACAGTGGGAGCCCTGTGGCTGCCAACAGGGGCGTTGTGGCCACTGATGAGGGTGGTGTGGCTACCAACAGGGGTGTTGTGGCTACTGTAAGGGGGTCAGGGACACCAGTGGGAGCCCTGTGGCTACCAACAGGGGCGTTGTGGCCACTGGAGAGGGGTCAGGGACATCAGAGGGAGCAGTTTGGCTACCAACAGGGGCGTTGTGGCTACTGGAAAGGGGTCAGGGACACTAGTGGGAGCGGTGTGGCTACCAACAGGGGCGTTGTGGCTACTGGTGGGGGTGGTGTGGTTGCCAACAGGGGTGTTGTGGCTACTGGAGAGGGGTCAGGGACATCAGAGGGAGCAGTTTGGCTACCAACAGGGGTGTTGTGGCTACTGGAGAGGGGTGAGGGACACAAGTGGGAGTGGTTTGGCTACCAACAGGGGCGTTGTGGCCACTGGAGGGGGTGTCATGGCCATCATTGGCAGTGGTGTGGCTACCAACAGGGGCGTTGTGGCTACTGTAAGGGGGGTCAGGGACACCAGTGGGAGTGGTTTGGTTACCAATAGGGGCGTTGTGGCTACTGATGAGGGTGGTGTGGCTACTGGAGAGGGGTCAGGGACATCGGTGGGAGCCCTGTGGCTACCAACAGGGGCGTTGTGGCCACTGATGAGCTTGGTGTGGCTACCAACAGGGGCGTTGTGGCTACTGGAGAGGGGTCAGGGACACCAGTGGGAGCCCTGTGGCTGCCAACAGGGGCATTGTGGCCACTGTAGGAGCTGCTGTGGCTACCAACAGGGGCGTTGTGGCTACTGGTGAGGGTGGTGTGGCTACCAACAGGGGCGTTGTGGCTACTGGTGAGGATGGTGTGGCTACCAACAGGGGCATTGTGGCTACTGTAAGGGGGTCAGGGACACCAGTGGGAGCCCTGTGGCTACCAACAGGGGCATTGTGGCTACTGGTGGAGGTGTCATGGCCACCAGCACTGTCATAGTCATCAGTGGGAGCGCTGTGGCTACCAACAGGGGCGTTGTGGCTACTGGTGGGGGTGGTGTGGCTACCAACAAGGGCTTTGTGGCCACTGTAAGAGCTGCTGTGGCTGCCAACAAGGGCATTGTCACCATCCCAGTGACTACCAGCACCACTCCAGTCCCCACCAGCACTATCCCAGTCCCCACCAGCACCACCCCAGTGCCCACCAGCCCCCCCTAGTCCCCACCATCACCACCCCAGTGCCCACCACCACCACTCCAGTCACCACCAGCACCATCCCAGTTCCCACCAGCACCATCCAGCTCCCTCCAGCACCATCCAGCTCCCACCAGCACCACCCCAGTGCCCACCAGCCCCCCCTAGTCCCCACCATCACCACCCCAGTGCCCACCACCACCACTCCAGTCACCACCAGCACCATCCCAGTTCCCACCAGCACCATCCAGCTCCCTCCAGCACCATCCAGCTCCCACCAGCACCACTCCAGTTCCCACCAGCACCATCCCAGTGCCCACCAGCACCATCCCAGTGCCCACCAGCACCATCCCCGCTCCCACCAGCACCATCAAAGTGCCCACCACCACCACTCCAGTCACCACCAGCACCACCCCAGTGTCCAGCACCACTATCCCAGTGATCACCAGCACCACTCCAGTCCCCACCAGCCCCCCCCATTGCCCACCATCATCACCCCATTGCCCACCAGCACCACCCCAGTCCCCACCATCACCATCCCAGTGACCACCTGCATCTTCCCAGCTCCCACCAGCCCACCCCCATTGCCCACCATCACCACCCCAGTTCCCACCAGCACCTTCCCAGTGCCCACCAGCACCATCCCAGTGCCCACCAGCACCATCCAGCTCCCTCCAGCACCATCCAGCTCCCACCATCACCATCCCAGTGCCCACCAGCACCACTCCAGCTTCCACCAGCACCACTCCAGCTTCGACCAGCACCACTCCAGTTCCCACCAGCACCATCCCAGTGCCCACCAGCACCATCCCAGTGCCCACCAGCACCACTCCAGCTCCCTCCAGCACCACCCCAGTTCCCACCAGCATCTTCCCAGTGTCCACCAGCACCATCCAGCTCCCACCAGCACCACTCCAGCTCCCTCCAGCACCACCCAGCTCCCACCAGCACCACTCCAGTTCCCACCAGCAGTTTCCCAGTTCCCACCAGCACCACTCCAGTTCCCACCAGCAGTTTCCCAGTTCCCACCAGCACCACTCCAGTTCCCACCAGCAGTTTCCCAGTTCCCACCAGCACCATCCAGTGCCCACCAGCACCATTCCAGTTCCCTCCAGCACCACCCCAGTTCCCACCAGCATCTTCCCAGTGTCCACCAGCACCATCCAGCTCCCACCAGCACCACTCCAGCTCCCTCCAGCACCACCCAGCTCCCACCAGCACCACTCCAGTTCCCACCAGCAGTTTCCCAGTTCCCACCAGCACCACTCCAGTTCCCACCAGCAGTTTCCCAGTTCCCACCAGCACCACTCCAGTTCCCACCAGCAGTTTCCCAGTTCCCACCAGCACCATCCAGTGCCCACCAGCACCATTCCAGTTCCCTCCAGCACCACCCCAGTTCCCACCAGCATCTTCCCAGTGTCCACCAGCACCATCCAGCTCCCTCCAGCACCACTCCAGCTCCCTCCAGCACCACCCAGCTCCCACCAGCACCACTCCAGTTCCCACCAGCAGTTTCCCAGTTCCCACCAGCACCACTCCAGTTCCCACCAGCAGTTTCCCAGTTCCCACCAGCACCACTCCAGTTCCCACCAGCAGTTTCCCAGTTCCCACCAGCACCATCCCCGCTCCCACCAGCACCATCAAAGTGCCCACCACCACCACTCCAGTCACCACCAGCACCACCCCAGTGTCCAGCACCACTATCCCAGTGATCACCAGCACCACTCCAGTCCCCACCAGCCCCCCCCATTGCCCACCATCATCACCCCATTGCCCACCAGCACCACCCCAGTCCCCACCATCACCATCCCAGTGACCACCTGCATCTTCCCAGCTCCCACCAGCCCACCCCCATTGCCCACCATCACCACCCCAGTTCCCACCAGCACCTTCCCAGTGCCCACCAGCACCATCCCAGTGCCCACCAGCACCATCCAGCTCCCTCCAGCACCATCCAGCTCCCACCATCACCATCCCAGTGCCCACCAGCACCACTCCAGCTTCCACCAGCACCACTCCAGCTTCGACCAGCACCACTCCAGTTCCCACCAGCACCATCCCAGTGCCCACCAGCACCATCCCAGTGCCCACCAGCACCACTCCAGTTCCCACCAGCACCGTCCCAGTGCCCACCAGCACCATCCCAGTGCCCACCAGCACCACTCCAGCTCCCTCCAGCACCACCCCAGTTCCCACCAGCATCTTCCCAGTGTCCACCAGCACCATCCAGCTCCCACCAGCACCACTCCAGCTCCCTCCAGCACCACCCAGCTCCCACCAGCACCACTCCAGTTCCCACCAGCAGTTTCCCAGTTCCCACCAGCACCACTCCAGTTCCCACCAGCAGTTTCCCAGTTCCCACCAGCACCACTCCAGTTCCCACCAGCAGTTTCCCAGTTCCCACCAGCACCATCCCAGTGCCCACCAGCACCATCCCAGTCCCCCACCATCACCATCCAGTGCCCACCAGCACCATCCCAGTCCCCACCATCGCCATCCCAGTGCCCACCAGCACCATCCAGCTCCCTCCAGCACCATCCAGGTCCCACCATCACCATCCCAGTGCCCACCAGCACCATCCCAGTGCCCACCAGCACCACTCCAGCTTCCACCAGCACCACTCCAGCTTCGACCAGCACCACTCCAGTTCCCACCAGCACCATCCCAGTGCCCACCAGCACCACTCCAGCTCCCTCCAGCACCACCCCAGTTCCCACCAGCATCTTCCCAGTGTCCACCAGCACCATCCAGCTCCCTCCAGCACCACTCCAGCTCCCTCCAGCACCACCCAGCTCCCACCAGCACCACCCAGCTCCCACCAGCACCACTCCAGTTCCCACCAGCAGTTTCCCAGTTCCCACCAGCACCACTCCAGTTCCCACCAGCAGTTTCCCAGTTCCCACCAGCACCACTCCAGTTCCCACCAGCACCATCCCAGTGCCCACCAGCACCATCCCAGTGCCCACCAGCACCACTCCAGCTCCCTCCAGCACCACCCCAGTTCCCACCAGCATCTTCCCAGTGTCCACCAGCACCATCCAGCTCCCTCCAGCACCACTCCAGCTCCCTCCAGCACCATCCCAGTGCCCACCAGCACCATCCCAGTGCCCACCAGCACCACTCCAGTTCCCACCAGCAGTTTCCCAGTTCCCACCAGCACCACTCCAGCTCCCACCAGCACCACTCCAGCACCATCCAGCTCCCACCAGCACCACTCCAGCTCCCACCAGCATCACTCCAGCTCCCTCCAGCACCATCCAGCTCCCACCAGCACCACTCCAGCTTCGACCAGCACCCTCCAGTTCCCACCAGCACTATCCCAGTGCCCATCAGCCCCCCCTAGTCCCCACCAGCACCACCCCATTGCCCACCAGCACCATCCCAGCTCCCACCATCACCACCTCAGTGACTAGCACCACCACCCCAGTGCCCACCAGCACCACCCCAGTGCCCACCATCACCACCCCAGTGCCCACCAGCCCCCCCCCATTGCCCACCACCACCACCCCAGTCCCCCCCCACCCCTCACCCCTCGCACCCCGCCTCCCACCTCGCGCCTGCTCGCTGAGGAACCCGCAGCGCTGCTCCGCTCCCGGGGCCATGAAGCGGCTCCGCACCCTCCGCTCCGCCTCGTCCCGCTCGGCTCCATCGCAGCGCCCCAGCGCATCCAGCTCATCCCACAGCTCCGCAGCCGCCGCCAGCTCCGGGGTCCGGGCCAGGAACCTCCGGAACAGCCGCTGCCCGATGGGCTGCTCCACGCACTGCCACGCGAACGACCTGTCCTCCTCCTCCTCCTCCTGCCTTCCTCCTCCTCCTCCTCCTCCTCCCCCGGCCAGGCGCGCTCGCAGCGCCTCGCACTGGCTGATGTGGGGCAGCCGCAGGCGCTGCCGCCGATCCCGGCTCGGAGCCCCCGGACCCCCGCGGGCTGACACATAAGCGGAGTTGGCGACCACCGTCTCCAGGCCGCCGATGTCCATGGCTGGGGAGAGGGGAGGGGGAAGGGGGTGAGGGGTGGTGGGGTGCGGAGGGGTGGGGGAGGGTGAGACCTGGTGCAGTGCATGAGGATGAGGAGGGTGAGACCTGGTGCAGTGCATGAGGATGGGGAGGGTGAGACCTGGTGCAGTGCATGAGGATGAGGAGGGTGAGACCTGGTGCAGTGCATGAGGATGGGGATGAGGATGATGATGGGCTGAGCCCTGGTGCAGTGCATGAGGATGAGGAGGCTGAGCCCTGGTGCAGTGCATGAGGATGAGGAGGCTGAGCCCTGGTGCAGTGCATGAGGATGAGGAGGCTGAGCAGTGCAGGACAGGGGAGGCTGAGCCCTGGTGCAGTGCATGAGGATGAGGAGGCTGAGCAGTGCATGAGGACAGGGGAGGCTGAGCCCTTGTGCAGTGCAAAAGGATGAGGAGAGTCTGAGCCCTTGTGCAGTGCATGAGGATGAGGATGAGGATGAGGATGAGGATGAGGATGAGGAGGCTGAGCCCTTGTGCAGTGCATGAGGATGAGGATGAGGATGAGGATGAGGATGAGGATGAGGAGGCTGAGCCCTTGTGCAGTGCATGAGGATGAGGGAGGCTGAGCAGTGCACTAGGACAGGGGATGTTGAGTCCTTGTGCAGTGCATGAGGATGAGGAGGCTGAGCCTTTGTGCAGTGCATGAGGATGAGGAGGCTGAGCCCTGGTGCAGTGCATGAGGATGAGGAGGCTGAGCCCTGGTGCAGTGCATGAGGATGAGGAGGCTGAGCAGTGCAGGACAGGGGAGGCTGAGCCCTGGTGCAGTGCAGGAGGATGAGGAGGCTGAGCCCTTGTGCAGTGCATGAGGATGAGGAGGCTGAGCCCTGGTGCAGTGCATGAGGATGAGGAGGCTGAGCCCTGGTGCAGTGCATGAGGATGAGGAGGCTGAGCCCTTGTGCAGTGCATGAGGATGAGGAGGCTGAGCAGTGCAGGAGGATGGGGAGGCTGAGCCCTTGTGCAGGGCATGAGGATGGGGAGAGGCTGAGACCTTGTGCAGTGCATGAGGATGAGGAGGCTGAGCAGTGCAAGAGGATGAGGAGGGTGAGCCCTTGTGCAGTGCATGAGGATGGGGAGAGGCTGAGACCTTGTGCAGTGCATGAGGATGAGGAGGCTGAGCAGTGCAGGACAGGGGAGGCTGAGCCCTGGTGCAATAAAAGAGGATGGAGAGGCTGAGCCCTTGTGCAGTGCATGAGGATGAGGATGAGGAGGCTGAGCCCTGGTGCAGTGCATGAGGATGAGGAGGCTGAGCCCTGGTGCAGTGCATGAGGATGAGGAGGCTGAGCCCTTGTGCAGTGCATGAGGATGAGGAGGGTGAGACCTGGTGCAGTGCATGAGGATGGGGAGGCTGAGACCTGGTGTAGTGCATGAGGATGAGGAGGCTGAGCCTTGTGCAGTGCATGAGGATGAGGAGGGTGAGCCCTTGTGCAGTGCATGAGGATGAGGAGGGTGAGACCTGGTGCAGTGCAGGAGGATGAGGAGGGTGAGACCTGGTGCAGTGCAGGAGGATGAGGAGGGTGAGACCTGGTGCAGTGCATGAGGATGGGGAGGCTGAGACCTGGTGTAGTGCATGAGGATGAGGGAGGCTGAGCCCCTGTGCAGTGCAAAAGGATGAGGAGAGTCTGAGCCCTTGTGCAGTGCATGAGGATGAGGAGGCTGAGCAGTGCATGAGGACAGGGGAGGCTGAGCCCCTTGTGCAGTGCAAAAGGATGAGGAGAGTCTGAGCCCTTGTGCAGTGCATGAGGATGAGGAGGGTGAGCTCTTGTGCAGTGCATGAGGATGAGGAGGCTGAGCCCTTGTGCAGTGCATGAGGAGGGGGAGGCTGAGCCCTTGTGCAGTGCAAAAGGATGAGGAGAGTCTGAGCCCTTGTGCAGTGCATGAGGATGAGGATGAGGATGAGGATGAGGATGAGGATGAGGATGGGCTGAGCCCTTGTGCAGTGCATGAGGATGAGGATGAGGATGAGGATGAGGATGAGGATGAGGATGGCTGAGCCCTTGTGCAGTGCATGAGGATGAGGATGAGGATGAGGATGAGGATGATGATGGGCTGAGCCCTTGTGCAGTGCATGAGGATGAGGATGAGGATGAGGATGAGGATGAGGATGAGGATGAGGATGAGGATGGGCTGAGCCCTTGTGCAGTGCATGAGGATGAGGATGAGGATGAGGATGAAGATGAGGATGAGGATGAGGATGAGGATGAGGATGAGGATGAGGATGGGAGGCTGAGCCCTGGTGCAGTGCATGAGGATGAGGATGAGGATGAGGATGAGGATGAGGATGAGGATGAGGATGAGGATGGGGAGGCTGAGCCCTTGTGCAGTGCATGAGGATGAGGATGAGGATGATGATGGGCTGAGCCCTCGTGTACCACACGGCCCTGGGGGTGGGGTTTGAGGGTTTGAGGGTTCAACCGACCTTCCTCCCCCCCTCCCCCCCTCCCCCAGGATTAACCCCCCCCTCCCCGGGCCAAGGTCACGGCTCTTAAAGGGCCAGCGCTATAATTAGCGGGTAAGCGGCTCACAGGGGCTCGTGCATAAGCTGCTTTCACCACGGTCCGTCCCCCCCCTCGACCCCACCCCCCATGGCACCCCCCCATAATGCACCGGGGGGGGAGGGGCCATGGGAATGACCCCCCCCCCTTTATGGCAGCAAAGGATGATGGGGGGAGGGGGGAAGAGGGACCCCTCCCCTCCCCCCCAACCCACCCCCCCAAAGGGGACACAGGCACTGGGAGACCCCTCACCCATGGGCACGGGGCACCCATGTGGCTGGGACCCCCCACCCTAGGCACCCAAGTCACCCAGGACCCCCACCCCAGGGCACAGGCACCCAGGACCCCCCACCCTAGGCACCCAAGTCACCCAGGACCCCCACCCCAGGGCACAGGCACCCAGGACCCCCCACCCTAGGCACCCAAGTCACCCAGGACCCCCAGGACCCCCACCCCAGGGACACAGGCACCCAGGACCGCCCCACCCCAGGGACACAGGCACCCAGGACCCCCCACCCTGGAGTACTCAGGCACCCAGGACCCCCCACCCCAGAGCACCCAAATCACCCAGGACCCCCCACCCTGGAGTACTCAGGCACCCAGGACCCCCCACCCCAGGGACACAGGCACCCAGGACCCCCCACCCTGGGGTACTCAGGCACCCAGGACCCCCCACCCCAGGGACACAGGCACCCAGGACCCCCCCACCCTGGGGTACTCAGGCACCCAGGACCCCCCATCCTGGGGTACCCAGGCACCCAGGACCCCCCACCCTGGAGTACTCAGGCACCCAGGACCCCCCACCCCAGAGCACCCAGGCACCCAGGACCCCCCACCCTGGGGTACCCAAGCACCCAGGACCCCCCCACCACCATCCTCAAGGCACCCAGACATTTGGGACCCCCCAGCCCAGAGCACCCAAGTCACCCAGGACCCCCCACCCCAGGGACACAGGCACCCAGGACCCCCCCACCCCAGAGCACCCAGGCACCCAGGACCCCCCATCCTGGGTACCCAGGCACCCAGGACCCCCCACCCCAGGGGCACAGGCACCCAGGACCCCCCACCCCACAGCACCCAGGTCCCTCAAGACCCCCCACCACCATCCTCAAGGCACCCAGACATTTGGGACCCCCCACCCCAGAGCACCCCAGGCACTGGGAGACCCCCCACCCTGACCTCAGAGCACCCAGGCACCCAAGACCCCCACCCCTTAGGACCCCCAGACACTGGGACCCCCTGACCCTTGACCTCAGATGACCTGGGTGTCCAAGACCCCCCACTCCAGAGCACCCAGGCACTGGGAGACCCCTGACCTTTGACCCCAGAGACCCCAGAGCCCTGACACCCCCACCCCAGCCATGCCCCTTGACCTCAGATGACCTGGGTGGCCAAGACCCCCCCACCCCAGGGCACCCAGGCACCCTGGACCCCCATCCCAGAGCACCCAGTTGCTGGGAGCCCCCTGACCCCAGATGACCTGGGTGTCCAAGACCCCCCACCCCAGAGCACCCAAGACTCCCACCCTTAGGACCCCCAGACACTGGGACCCCCCTGACCCTTGACCCCAGATGACCTGGGTGTCCAAGACCCCCCACCCCAGAGCACCCAGACACTGGGACCCCCCCTGACCTCAGATGACCCCAGGACACCCAGCCCCCCAAGACCCCCCACCCTTAGGACCCCCAGACACAGGAACCCCCCTGACCCTTGACCCCAGATGACCTGGGTGTCCAAGATCCCCCACCCCAGAGTACCCAGGCACCCTGGACCCCCACCCTTAGGATCCCCCACACACTGGGAGCCCCCTGACCCTTGACCCCAGAGACCCCAGAGCCTTGACACCCCCCACCCAGACACTGGGAGCCCCCTGACCCTTGACCCCAGATGACCTGGGTGTCCAAGACCCCCCACCCCAGAGTACCCAGACACTGGGATCCCCCTGACCTCAGATGACCCCAGGGCACCCAGCCCCCCAAGACCCCCACCCTTAGGACCCCCAGACACTGGGACCCCCCTGACCCTTGACCCCAGATGACCTGGGTGTCCAAGACCCTCCACCCCAGGGCACCCAGACACCCAAGACCCCCCACCCTTAGGACCCCCAGACACTGGGACCCCCCTGACCCTTGACCCCAGATGACCTGGGTGTCCAAGACCCCCCACCCCAGAGCACCCAGACACTGGGTGCCCCCTGACCCTTGACCCCAGAGACCCCAGAGCCCTGACACCCCCCACCCAGACACTGGGAGCCCCCTGACCCTTGTCCCCAGATGACCTGGGTGTCCAAGACCCCCCACCCCAGAGCACCCAGTTGCTGGGACCCCCTGACCCTTGACCCCAGATGACCTGGGTGGCCAAGACCCCCCATCCCAGAGCACCCAGACACTGGGAACCCCCTGACCTCAGATGACCCCAGGACACCCAGCCACCCAAGACCCCCACCCTTAGGACCCCCAGACACTGGAACCCCCCTGACCCTTGACCCCAGATGATCTGGGTGTCCAAGACCCCCCACCCCAGAGCACCCAAGACCCCCCCCACCCTTAGGACACCCCTCCCCACCCCCCTTACCCCCCTTGACCCTTGACCCCAGGGCACCCAACCACCCAAGACCCCCACCCTTAGGACCCCCACACACTGAGACCCCCCCTGACCCTTGACCCCAGCTAACCATGATGTCCAAAACCCCTCCCCCCACATCACCCAAGACCCCCCCCCCACCCTTAGGACCCCTCCCACCCTCCTTACCCCCCCCCCAAACCCCAGAGCACCCCCAATCCCCTCCCCCACCCCCCCCTCCCCATCCCCCAGCCTCTGACCTGCGTGGCTCCTCTCTCCCAGTTGCCCAAAGCCTCTTCCCAGTAGCCCCAGGGCTGGATTAGCCCCGCCTGGGGATTAACCAAATCCCCCTCCCCCCCCATCCCCCCCCCCAAAATCACAACGGGGGGGGACCCCAACCCCCCCCCCAAAGGGATTCCACCCCCCCCCAGGGGGATTCCACCCCCCCATGGGGTACCCAAGGAGGGGAACCCCCCACTCCAGTCCCAAACTGGGGGGGCTGGGAGGAGGATGCTGGGGGTGGGGGGAGGGGAGGGCACAGAGCCCGGGGGGGGGGAGGGGAGGGATTTGGGGGGGGGGGTCAGGGGGGGTTTTGGCTGCCGGTGCCAGCCCGGAACGAGCCGTTACCGAGGAGCCGCCGGCGATCGACCGGGCACGCGGGGATGGATGGATGGAGGGGGGGGGGGATCCCCCAGAGCCGCGTGCGTGGGGGTCCCGTGGCGGCCCCCTGCGGGGTGTGGCACCCCCAAAGCCCTGGGGGTACCCCCAAATCCATGGGGGTCCCGTGGCAGCCCCCTGGGGGGTGTGGCACCCCCAAAGCCATGGGGGTCCCCCCAAATCCCTGCGTGTCCCCCCCGAATCCCTGTGTGAACCCCCAAATCCCTGGGGGCCCCCCAAATCCATGGGGGTGCCCCCAAATCCCTGGGGGTCCCGTGGCACCCCCCGGGTGTGTGTGACACCCCCAAATCCCTGGGGGTCCCGTGGCGGCCCCCTGGGGAGTGTGACACCCCCAAATCCCTGGGAGTCCCCCCAAATCCATGGGGGTCCCGTGGCAGCCCCCTGGGGGGTGTGGCACCCCCAAAGCCATGGGGGTCCCCCCAAATCCATGGGGGTCCCGTGGCATCCCCCTGCGGGGTGTGACACCCCCAAATCCATGGGCGTCTCTTGGCACCCCCCGGCTGTGTGTGACACCCCCAAATCCATGGGGGTCCCCCCCAAATCCCTGGGGGTCCCGTGGCACCCCCCCGGGTGTGAGTGACACCCCTAAATCCATGGGGGTCTCCCAAATCCCTGCGTGTCCCCCCGAATCCCTGTGTGAACCCTCAAATCCCTGGGGGTACCCCCAAATCTATGGGGGTCACTTGGCACCCCCCGGCTCTGTGTGACCCCCCCCAAATCCCTGGAGGTCACCTGGCACCCCCCCCGAGTGTATGTGACACCCCCAAATCCCTGGGAGTCCCCCCAAATCCATGGGGGTGCCCCCAAATCTATGGGGGTCCTGTGGCATCCTCCTGGGGGCTGTGACACCCCCAAATCCCTGGGGGTCCCCCCAAATCCATGGGGGTCCCGTGGCACCCCCCCGGGTGGGTGTGACACCCCCAAATCCATGGGGGTCCCCCAAATCCCTGTGTGAACCCCCTAATCCCTGGGGGTACCCCCAAATCCCTGCGTGAACCCCCAAATCCCTGGGAGTCCCGTGGCACCCCCCCGAGTGTATGTGACACCCCCAAATCCCTGGGAGTCCCCCCAAATCCATGGGGGTGCCCCCAAAGCCATGGGGGTCCCGTGGCATCCTCCTGGGGGCTGTGACACCCCCAAATCCCTGGGGGTCCCCCCAAATCCCTGGGGGTGCCCCCAAATCTATGGGGGTCCTGTGGCATCCCCCTGGGGGGTGTGACACCCCCAAATCCCTGGGAGTCCCCCCAAATCCATGGGGGTCCCCCCCAAATCCCTGGGGGTCCCGTGGCACCCCCCTGGGTGTGTGTGACACCCCCAAATCCCTGGGGTCCCCCCCAAATCCCTGGGGGTCCCGTGGCATCCCCCTGGGGGGTGTGACACCCCCAAATCCCTGGGGGTACCCCCAAATCCCTGGGGGTCCCATGGCATCCCTCTGGGGGGTGTGACACCCCCAAATCCATGGGGGTCCCATGGCATCCCTCTGGGGGGTGTGACACCCCCAAATCCCTGGGGGTCCCCCCAAATCCCTGTGTGACCCCCCCAAATCCCTGGGAGTCCCCCCAAATCCCTGGGAGTCCCCCCAAATCCATGGGGGTCCCGTGGCATCCCCCTGGGGGGTGTGACCCCCCCAAATCCCTGGGAGTCCCCCCAAATCCCTGGGGGTCCCGTGGCATCCCCCTGGGGGGTGTGACCCCCCCAAATCCATGGGGGTCCCCCAAATCTATGGGAGTCCCGTGGCACCCCCCCGAGTGTGTGTGACACCCCCAAATCCCTGGGGGTACCCCCAAATCCCTGGGGGTCCCGTGGCGTCCCCCTGGGGGGTGTGGCACCCCCAAAGCCATGGGGGTCCCCCAAATCCCTGGGAGTCCCCCCAAATCCCTGTGTGAACCCCCAAATCCCTGGGGGCCCCCCAAATCCATGGGGGTGCCCCCAAATCCCTGGGGGTCCCGTGGCACCCCCCGGGTGTGTGTGACACCCCCAAATCCCTGGGGGTCCCGTGGCACCCCCCTGGGGAGTGTGACACCCCCAAATCCCTGGGAGTCCTGTGGCATCCCTCTGGGGGTGTGTGACCCCCCAAATCCATGGGGGTCCCCCCAAATCCATGGGGGTCCCGTGGCAGCCCCCTGGGGGGTGTGGCACCCCCAAAGCCATGGGGGTCCCCCCAAATCCATGGGGGTCCCGTGGCATCCCCCTGCGGGGTGTGACACCCCCAAATCCATGGGCGTCTCTTGGCACCCCCCGGCTGTGTGTGACACCCCCAAATCCATGGGGGTCCCCCCCAAATCCCTGGGGGTCCCGTGGCACCCCCCCGGGTGTGAGTGACACCCCTAAATCCATGGGGGTCTCCCAAATCCCTGCGTGTCCCCCCGAATCCCTGTGTGAACCCTCAAATCCCTGGGGGTACCCCCAAATCTATGGGGGTCACTTGGCACCCCCCGGCTCTGTGTGACCCCCCCCAAATCCCTGGAGGTCACCTGGCACCCCCCCCGAGTGTATGTGACACCCCCAAATCCCTGGGAGTCCCCCCAAATCCATGGGGGTGCCCCCAAATCTATGGGGGTCCTGTGGCATCCTCCTGGGGGCTGTGACACCCCCAAATCCCTGGGGGTCCCCCCAAATCCATGGGGGTCCCGTGGCACCCCCCCGGGTGGGTGTGACACCCCCAAATCCATGGGGGTCCCCCAAATCCCTGTGTGAACCCCCTAATCCCTGGGGGTACCCCCAAATCCCTGCGTGAACCCCCAAATCCCTGGGAGTCCCGTGGCACCCCCCCGAGTGTATGTGACACCCCCAAATCCCTGGGAGTCCCCCCAAATCCATGGGGGTGCCCCCAAAGCCATGGGGGTCCCGTGGCATCCTCCTGGGGGCTGTGACACCCCCAAATCCCTGGGAGTCCCCCCAAATCCCTGGGGGTCCTGTGGCACCCCCCCGGCTGTGTGTGACACCCCCAAATCCATGGGGGTCCCCCAAATCTATGGGAGTCCCGTGGCACCCCCCGGGTGTGAGTGACACCCCTAAATCCATGGGGGTCCCCCAAATCCCTGCATGTCCCCCCGAATCCCTGTGTGAACCCTCAAATCCCTGGGGGTACCCCCAAATCTATGGGGGTCCCGTGGCACCCCCCGGCTCTGTGTGACCCCCCCCAAATCCCTGGGGGTCACCTGGCACCCCCCTGGGGGGTGTGACACCCCCAAATCCCTGGGGGTCCCCCCAAATCCCTGGGGGTCCCGTGTCCCCCCCCGGCTGTGTGTGTGACCCCCCCAAATCTCCCCTCATCCTTGACCCCGAATGACCCCAGTCCCAGCCCTTGGCCCCGCCCCCAAGCCCCGCCCCCCATTCATAACGGGGCGGGATGGGCCCCAGTGCTCCCAGTGCTCCCAGTAACCCCCCCCAGGGCTCCCAGTTATCCCCAGTAACCACTCCTCGTCCTCCCAGTAGCCTCCCAGTGCTCCCAGTAACCCCCCACAGGGCTCCCAGTGCTCCCAGTAACCACACCGCGTCCTCCCAGTAACCTCCCAGTGCTCCCAGTAACCACTCCTCGTCCTCCCAGTAGCCTCCCAGTGCTCCCAGTAACCGCCCCCAGGGCTCCCAGTAGCCTCCCAGTAACCCCCCCCAGGGCTCCCAGTGCTCCCAGTAACCCCCCCCAGGGATCCCAGTGCCCCCAGTAACCACTCCTCGTCCTCCCAGTAGCCTCCCAGTGCTCCCAGTAACCGCCCCAGGGCTCCCAGTTATCCCCAAGTAATCCCCTCCGTGCTCCCAGTAGCCTCCCAGTGCTCCCAGTAGCCTCCCAGTATCCCCAGTAACTACTCCTCGTCCTCCCAGTAGCCTCCCAGTGCTCCCAGTAACACCCCCCAGGGCTCCCAGTTATCCCCAGTAACCACTCCCCGTCCTCCCAGTAGCCTCCCAGTACTCCCAGTAACCCCCCCCAGGGCTCCCAGTTATCCCCAGTAACCACTCCCCGTCCTCCCAGTAGCCTCCCAGTACTCCCAGTAACCCCCCCAGGGCTCCCAGTACTCCCAGTAACCCCCCCCAGGGCTCCCAGTAGCCTCCCAGTAACCCCCCCCAGGGCTCCCAGTGCTCCCAGTAACCCCCCCCAGGGCTCCCAGTAGCCTCCCAGTAACCCCCCCCAGGGCTCCCAGTGCTCCCAGTAACCCCCCCCAGGGATCCCAGTGCCCCCAGTAACCACTCCTCGTCCTCCCAGTAGCCTCCCAGTGCTCCCAGTAACCGCCCCAGGGCTCCCAGTTATCCCCAAGTAATCCCCTCCGTGCTCCCAGTAGCCTCCCAGTGCTCCCAGTAGCCTCCCAGTATCCCCAGTAACTACTCCTCGTCCTCCCAGTAGCCTCCCAGTACTCCCAGTAACCTCCCCCAGGGCTCCCAGTGCTCCCAGTAACCACACCGCGTCCTCCCAGTAGCCTCCCAGTGCTCCCAGTAACCCCCCCCAGGGCTCCCAGTGCTCCCAGTAACCACACCCCGTCCTCCCAGTAGCCTCCCAGTGCTCCCAGTAACCCCCCCCAGGGCTCCCAGTGCTCCCAGTAACCACACCGTGTCCTCCCAGTAGCCTCCCAGTGCTCCCAGTAACCCCCCCTAAGGCTCCCCGTCCTCCCAGTAGCCTCCCAGTGCTCCCAGTAACCCCTCCCAGTGCTCCCAGTAACCACTCCCAGTGCTCCCAGTAGCCTCCCAGTACTCCCAGTAACCCCCCCAGTGCTCCCAGTTACCCCCCAGTAACTCCCCCCAGTCCCCTCTCTCACTCCCCACCCCTCCCAACCCCCCACCCCAATTCCCAGTTGCTCCCCGAGGCTCCCAGTAACCCCCCCTCTCCTTCCCCAGTATCCCCCAGTCTCCCCCTTTAAGAGCCCCCCCCCCCCCAAATCTCTCAATGGGGGTCTGTGGGAACCGCCGTGGGGAGGCTCCGCCCCCTCATTAGCATAAGGGGCGTGGCCAGAGCCCATATAAAGCGGCGGCGGCCGCGGGGGGGAGTCGCGGGTTCGAGTCCCGGCGCGGGCGGAGCCGGGAGCTCAAAAGTGGGGCGCGGGGGGTGGGGGGGGGTGGAAGCAAGGGGGGGGGTTTCTATCGCGACATAACACCCCTTTCCCCCCCCGATATGGCGAGGGAAAAGGAGAAACGGAGCTGCGGGGAGGTGCTGGCAGAGTGGAGAGCGTTCATCTGGGACCCCCGCACCCGCCGCTTCCTCGGCAGGACTGGCACCAGTTGGGGTGAGTCTTGGAGACCCCCCCCCCAAATTTAGGGGTACCACGGTGGGGGGGGGGACACCCCTTCTACAAGGATACGCTTTGACCCCCCCCCACCCTCATCCCCCCACTTTCTGGGTGCAATTAGGGGGTGTATAGACACCCCCCCCCCCTTAGGGTGCAGTGGGAGATGTTGGGGTACCCCTCGATATAGGGGTGCGCTTGGGGGGGTGTACCCCACTTTCCCCCCTCCCGAGTTTAATTGGGACCCCCCCCCAACTTAGAAGTGGGGTACAAGCCCCCCCCCACACATAGAGGGGGTATATAGACCCCCCCCACCCCCCCCATGCAGTGGGAGATGTTGGGGTACCCCTCTATATAGGGGTGCTCTTGGGGGGCTGTACCCCACTTTCCCCCCTCCCGAGTGCAATTGGGACCCCCCCCCAACTTATAAGTGGGGTACAAGCCCCCCCCAACACATATAGGGGGTATTTGGCCCCCCCCCCATGCAGTGGGAGATGTTGGGGTACCCCTCTATCTAGGGGTGCTCTTGGGGGGGGTGTACCCCACTTTCCCCTCTCCCGAGTTTAATTGGGACCCCCCCCAACTTATAAGTGGGGTACAAGCCCCCCCCAACACATATAGGGGGTATTTGGCCCCCCCACCATGCAGTGGGAGATGTTGGGGTACCCCTCGATATAGGGGTGCTCTTGGGGGCGTGTACCCCACTTTCCCCCTCCCGAGTTTAATTGGGACCCCCCCCCCAACTTAGAAGTGGGGTACAAGCCCCCCCCCACACATAGAGGGGGTATATAGACCCCCCCCCACCCCCCCCATGCAGTGGGAGATGTTGGGGTACCCCTCTATATAGGGGTGCTCTTGGGGGGCTGTACCCCACTTTCCCCCCTCCCGAGTGCAATTGGGACCCCCCCCAACTTATAAGTGGGGGTACAAGCCCCCCCCCCACACATATAGGGGGTGTATAGACATCCCCCCCTTAGGGTGCAGTGGGAGATGTTGGGGTACTCCTCGATATAGGGGTGCTCTTGGGGGGGTGTACCCCAATTTCCTCCCTCCCGAGTTTAATTGGGACCCCCCCCAACTTATAAGTGGGGTACAAGCCCCCCCTACACACATATAGGGGGTATATAGACACCCCCCTCTCCTTAGGGTGCAGTGGGAGATGTTGGGGTACCCCTCGATATAGGGGTGCTCTTGGGGGGGTGCACCCCACTTTCCCCCCTCCCGAGTGTAATTGGGACCCCCCCCCAACTTATAAGTGGGGTACAAGCCCCCCCCAACACATATAGGGGGTATTTGGCCCCCCCCCCATGCAGTGGGAGATGTTGGGGTACCCCTCTATATAGGGGTGCGCTTGGGGGGGTGTACCCCACTTTCCCCCCTCCCGAGTGCAATTGGGACCCCCCCCAACTTATAAGTGGGGTACAAGCCCCCCCCCACACATAGAGGGTGCATGAAGGAGCCCCCCAATATCTAAGAGAGATTTGAGGGGTGCAAGACCCCCCCCAAACTTGGGGGTGCAATAAGAGTTGCACAGAGCCCCCCCAAACTTTGGGGGTGATTTGGGGTGGGGGGTTGATACCATTTGGGGGCACACTAGTGCTAGTGTTAAAAAGGGGGACCCCCCCCATTCTGATTATAATTGGGGGGGGGGGGTTATATATCGACCCCCCCTCTTTTTGGATGAGGGATGGGGGTGCTATAGGGGGACCCCCCCAAATTAATGGGGGGGGTATAAACTCCCCTTAGAAGTCGGGACCCCCCCCCCATATGGATTGGAGGGGGGTGCAAAGACACCCCCCCCCCCTCTTTTTGGGGTGCAAGGATGGGTCTACAGGACCCCCCCCTTTAAAGGGGGGAGCAGAAGGAGTTTGGGGGGGGGGGTAGGGGGTGGGTTGTGCCCCCCCTCCTCTTCCTCCTCCTCCTCCTCCTCCTCCCCCCCCCCATCTGTCGCGCTCGAGCTGCGAAAGTAGGTCACGGCCGGGGGTGGGGGAGGGGAGGGACGTGGGGACCCCCCCTCCGGGAAAGATGGGGGGGGAGGGGTCACGCGCCAGATGGACACTCACCCCTCCCCCCGCCCCTCCCCCCCGGAGTTTGGGGGTACGGGGGGGGATTTGGGGCAGTTTTGGGGGGATTTGAGGTAGTTTTGTGGGGTTTTGGGGCAGTTTTGGGGGGATTTGGGGCAGTTTTGGGGGGATTTGGCGCAGTTTTGGGGGTACTTTGGGCATTTGGGGCAGTTTTGGGGGGATTTGAGGCAGTTTTGGGGGGTTTGGGGCAGTTTTGGGGAATTTGGGGTAGTTTTGGGGGTACTTTGGGCATTTGGGGTAGTTTTGGGGGGTTTGAGGCAGTTTTGGGGGGATTTGGGGCAGTTTTGGGGGGATTTGGGGCAGTTTTGGGGATACTTTGGGCATTTGGGGCAGTTTTGGGGGGATTTGGGGCAGTTTGGGGGGATTTGGGGCAGTTTTGGGGGGATTTGGGGTAGTTTTAGGGCAGTTTTGGGGATACTTCGGGCATTTGGGGCAGTTTTGGGGGGATTTGGGGCAGTTTTGGGGCAGTTTGGGGCAGTTTTGGGGCAGTTTGGGGGGTACTTTGGGCATTTGGGGCAGTTTTGGGGGGATTTGGGGTAGTTTTGGGGGGATTTGGGGCAGTTTTGGGGGGATTTGAGGTAGTTTGGGGCACTTTTGGGGGGATTTGGGGCAGTTTTGGGGCATTGGGTCTGGAGGGAGGGATTTGGGGCAGTTTTGGGGGGATTTGGGGGGAGTTGGGGCAGATTGGGGGATTTGGGGGAGTTTTGGGGAGATTTGGGGCAGTTTTGGGGGGATTTGGGGTAGTTTTGGGGCAGTTTTGGGGGTACTTTGGGCATTTGGGGCAGTTAGGGGTGATTTGGGGGGATTCGGGGCAGTTTGGGGCAGTTTTGGGGGGATTTGGGGCAGTTTTGGGGGGATTTGAGGCAGTTTTGGGGGGTTTTGGGGCAGTTTTGGGGGATTTGGGGTAGTTTTGGGGGTACTTTGGGCATTTGGGGTAGTTTTGGGGGGTTTGAGGCAGTTTTGGGGATACTTTGGGCATTTGGGGCAGTTTTGGGGGGATTTGAGGTACTTTTGGGGGGATTTGGGGCAGTTTGGGGGGGATTTGGGGTAGTTTTGGGGATACTTTGGGCATTTGGGGCAGTTTTGGGGGGATTTGAGGTAGTTTGGGGGGGATTTGAGGCAGTTTTAGGGCAGTTTTGGGGATACTTCGGGCATTTGGGGCAGTTTGGGGGGGATTTGAGGCAGGTTTGGGGGGATTTGAGGCAGTTTTGGGGCACTTTTGGCGGGATTTGGGGCAGTTTTGGGGGATTTGGGGCAGTTTTGGGGCACTTTTGGGGGGATTTGGGGCAGTTTTGGGGCATTGGGTCTGGAGGGAGGGATTTGAGGCAGTTTTGGGGGGATTTGGGACAGTTTGGGGGGATTTGGCGCAGTTTTGGGGGTACTTTGGGCATTTGAGGCAGTTTTGGGGGGATTTGGGGCAGTTTTGGGGGATTTGAGGCAGTTTTGGGGGATTTGGGACAGTTTGGGGGGATTTGGCGCAGTTTTGGGGGTACTTTGGGCATTTGAGGCAGTTTTGGGGGGATTTGGGGCAGTTTTGGGGGGATTTGGCGCAGTTTTGGGGGTACTTTGGGCATTTGAGGCAGTTTTGGGGGGATTTGGGGCAGTTTTGGGGGGATTTGGCGCAGTTTTGGGGGTACTTTGGGCATTTGGGGCAGTTTTGGGGGGATTTGGGGCAGTTTTGGGGGGATTTCAGGCAGTTTTGGGGGGATGGGAGGGACGTGGGGACCCCCCCTCCGGGGCTGGGGGGGAGGGGTCACGCGCCAGATGGACACTCACCCCTCCCCCCGGCCACAGACCCCTCCCCCTCTGGAGTTTGGGGGTACTGGGGGGGATTGAGGGGTCTGGAGGGTGGGGTTTGGGGGTACTGGGGGGGATTTGAGGCAGTTTTGGGGGGATTTGGGGCAGTTTTGGGGGGATTTGGGGCAGTTTTGGGGCAGTTTGGGGGATACTTTGGGCATTTGGGGCAGTTTTGGGGGGATTTGGGGTAGTTTTGGGGGGATTTGGGGCGGTTTTGGGGGATTTGAGGTAGTTTTGGGGCACTTTTGGGGGGATTTGGGGCAGTTTTGGGGCATTGGGTCTGGAGGGAGGGATTTGGGGCAGTTTTGGGGGGATTTGGGGGGAGTTTGGGGCAGGTTGGGGGATTTGGGGGAGTTTTGGGGGGATTTGGGGCAGTTTTGGGGGGATTTGGGGTAGTTTTGGGGCAGTTTTGGGGGTACTTTGGGCATTTGGGGCAGTTTAGGGGGATTTGGGATGGTTTTGGGGCAGTTTTGGGGATAAAATGGGCATTTGGGGCAGTTTTGGGGGGATTTGAGGTAGTTTTGGGGGGATTTGAGGTAGTTTTGGGACACTTTTGGGGGGATTTGGGGCAGTTTTGGGGCATTGGGTCTGGAGGGAGGGATTTGGGGCAGTTTTGGGGGGATTTGGGGGGAGTTTGGGGCAGGTTGGGGGGATTTGAGGCAGTTTTGGGGGGTTTTGGGGCAGTTTTGGGGGGTTTGGGGGCAGTTTTGGGGGATTTGGGGTAGTTTTGGGGGTACTTTGGGCATTTGGGGTAGTTTTGGGGGGTTTGAGGCAGTTTTGGGGATACTTTGGGCATTTGGGGCAGTTTTGGGGGGATTTGAGGTAGTTTTGGGGGGATTTGGGGCAGTTTTGGGGGGATTTGGGGCAGTTTTGGGGGGATTTGGGGGGAATTTGGGGCAGGTTGGGGGATTTGGGGGAGTTTTGGGGAGATTTGGGGCAGTTTTGGGGGGAGTTCGGGCAGTTTTGGGGGGATTTGAGGCAGTTTTGGGGGGATTTGGGGCAGTTTTGGGGGGTTTGGGGGCAGTTTTGGGGGATTTGGGGTAGTTTTGGGGGTACTTTGGGCATTTGGGGTAGTTTTGCGGGGTTTGAGGCAGTTTTGGGGATACTTTGGGCATTTGGGGCAGTTTTGGGGGGATTTGAGGTAGTTTTGGGGGGATTTGGGGCAGTTTGGGGGGGATTTGGGGTAGTTTTGGGGATACTTTGGGCATTTGGGGGGCAGTTTTGGGGGGATTTGAGGTAGTTTGGGGGGATTTGAGGCAGTTTTAGGGCAGTTTTGGGGATACTTCGAGCATTTGGGGCAGTTTGGGGGGGATTTGAGGCAGGTTTGGGGGGATTTGAGGCAGTTTTGGGGCACTTTTGGGGGATTTGGGCAGTTTTGGGGGATTTGGGGCAGTTTTGGGGCACTTTTGGGGGATTTGGGGCAGTTTTGGGGCATTGGGTCTGGAGGGAGGGATTTGAGGCAGTTGTGGGGGGATTTGGGACAGTTTGGGGGGATTTGGGGCAGTTTTGGGGGGATTTGAGGTAGTTTTGTGGGGTTTTGGGGCAGTTATGGGGGCATTTGGGGCAGTTTTGGGGGGATTTGGGGCAGTTTTAGGGGGATTTGGGGGGAATTTGGGGCAGGTTGGGGGATTTGGGGGAGTTTTGGGGAGATTTGGGGCAGTTTTGGGGGGATTTGAGGCAGTTTTGGGGGTTTGGGGGCAGTTTTGGGGGATTTGGGGTAGTTTTGGGGGTACTTTGGGCATTTGGGGTAGTTTTGGGGGTTTGAGGCAGTTTTGGGGATACTTTGGGCATTTGGGGCAGTTTTGGGGGATTTGAGGTAGTTTGGGGGGGATTTGAGGCAGTTTTAGGGCAGTTTTGGGGATACTTCGGGCATTTGGGGCAGTTTGGGGGGGATTTGGGGCAGTTTTGGGGGATTTGAGGCAGTTTTGGGGCACTTTTGGGGGGATTTGGGGCAGTTTTGGGGGATTTGGGGCAGTTTTGGGGGATTTGGGGCAGTTTTGGGGCACTTTTGGGGGGATTTGGGGCAGTTTTGGGGCATTGGGTCTGGAGGGAGGGATTTGAGGCAGTTGTGGGGGGATTTGGGACAGTTTGGGGGCATTTGGGGCAGTTTTGGGGGATTTGAGGTAGTTTTGTGGGGTTTTGGGGCAGTTATGGGGGGATTTGGGGCAGTTTTGGGGGGATTTGGGGCAGTTTTAGGGGGATTTGGGGGGAATTTGGGGTAGGTTGGGGGATTTGGGGGAGTTTTGGGAGGTTTGGGCCGTTTTGGGGAGTTTGGGGCAGTTTTGGGGGGATTTGAGGTAGTTTTGGGGGGATTTGGGGCAGTTTGGGGGGCATTTGGAGGAGTTTTGGGGGGATTTGGGGCAGTTTTGGGAGTTTGGGGCAGTTTTGGGGGATGGGAGGGACGTGGGGACCCCCCCTCCGGGGATGGGGGGAGGGGTCACGCGCCAGATGGACACTCACCCCTCCCCCCGCCCCTCCCCCCCTGGGGTTTGGGGGTACGGGGGGGGTTTAGGGGGTTCTGGGGGGGATTTAGGGGTCTGGGGGGTGGCATTTGGGGGGTCTGGGGGGGATTTGGAGCAGTTTGAGGGGGGATTTGTGGGGTGTTTGGGGCAGTTTTGGGGGGATTTGGGGCAGTTTTGGGGGTACTTTGGGCATTTGGGGCAGTTTTGGGGGGATTTGGGGCAGTTTTAGGGCAGTTTTGGGGATACTTCGGGCATTTGGGGCAGTTTTGGGGGATTTGGGGCAGTTTGGGGGGATTTGGGGCAGTTTTTGAGGGATTTGGGGTATTTTTGGGGATACTTTGGGCATTTGGGGCAGTTTTGGGGAGATTTGAGGTAGTTTTGGGGGGATTTGAGGCAGTTTTAGGGCAGTTTTGGGGATACTTCGGGCATTTGGGGCAGTTTGGGGGGGATTTGGGGCAGTTTGGGGGGGATTTGGGGCAGTTTGGGGGGATTTGGGGCAGTTTGGGGGGATTTGGGGAGTTTTGAGGAGATTTGGGGCAGTTTTGGGGAGATTTGGGGCAGTTTTGGGGGCATTTGGGGCAGTTTTGGGGGGATTTGAGGCAGTTTTGGGGGATTTGGGGCAGTTTAGGGTCATTTTTGGGGGTACTCTGGGCGTTTGGGGCAGTTTGGGGAGATTTGGGTCAGTTATGGGGGGATTTGGGGCAGTTTTGGGGCATTGGGTCTGGAGGGAGGGATTTGGGGGAGTTTTGGGGGATTTGGGGCAGTTTTGGGGCAGTTTGGGGGGTACTTTGGGCATTTGGGGCAGTTTTGGGGGATTTGGGGCAGTTTTGGGGGATTTGGGGTAGTTTTGGGGATACCTTGGGCATTTGGGTAGTTTTGGGGGATTTGGGGCAGTTTTCGGGGGATTTGGGGTAGTTTGGAGGGATTTGGGGTAGTTTTGGGGATACTTTGGGCATTTGGGGGAGTTTTGGGGGATTTGGGGAGTTTTGGGGGGATTTGGGGCAGTTTTGGGGGATTTGGGGCGGTTTATGGGGGGATTTGGGGCAGTTTTGGGGCAGTTTTGGGGGTACTTTGGCATTTGGGGCAGTTTTGGGGGGATTTGAGGCTATTTTGGGGGGATTTGGGGCAGTTTTGGGGGATTTGGGGCAGTTTTGGGGCAGTTTGGGGGGTACTTTGGGCATTTGGGGCAGTTTTGGGGGATTTGGGGCAGTTTTGGGGGGATTTGGGGCAGTTTTGGGGATACTTTGGGCATTTGGGGCAGTTTTCGGGGATTTGGGGCAGTTTTGGGGGGATTTGGGGTAGTTTTGGGGATACTTTGGGCATTTGGGGTAGTTTTGGGGGGATTTGGGGCAGTTTTCGGGGGATTTGGGGTAGTTTGGAGGGATTTGGGGTAGTTTTGGGGGAGTTTTGGGGGATTTGGGGCAGTTTTGGGGGATTTGGGGCGGTTTTGCGGGATTTGGGGCAGTTTTGGGGCAGTTTTGGGGGTACTTTGGGCATTTGGGGCAGTTTTGGGGGATTTGAGGCTATTTTGGGGGGATTTGGGGCAGTTTTGGGGGATTTGGGGCAGTTTTGGGGCAGTTTGGGGGGTACTTTGGGCATTTGGGGCAGTTTTGGGGGGATTTGGGGCAGTTTTGGGGGGATTTGGGGCAGTTTTCGGGGGATTTGGGGCAGTTTGGAGGGATTTGGGGTAGTTTTGGGGATACTTTGGGCATTTGGGGTAGTTTTGGGGGATTTGGGGCAGTTTTCGGGGGATTTGGGGCAGTTTTGGGGGATTTGGGGCGGTTTTGGGGGATTTGGGGCAGTTTTCGGGGGATTTGGGGTAGTTTTGGGGGGATTTGGGGCAGTTTTCGGGGGATTTGGGGTAGTTTGGAGGGATTTGGGGTAGTTTTGGGGATACTTTGGGCATTTGGGGGAGTTTTGGGGGATTTGGGGGAGTTTTGGGGGGATTTGGGGCAGTTTTGGGGGATTTGGGGCGGTTTTGGGGGGATTTGGGGCAGTTTTGGGGGATTTGGGGCAGTTTTGGGGGGATTTGGGGTAGTTTTGGGGATACTTTGGGCATTTGGGGGAGTTTTGGGGGATTTGGGGGAGTTTTGGGGGGATTTGGGGCAGTTTTGGGGATTTGGGGCGGTTTTGGGGGGATTTGGGGCAGTTTTGGGGGATTTGGGGCGGTTTTGGGGGGATTTGGGGCAGTTTTGGGGGATTTGGGGCAGTTTTGGGGCCGTTTGGGGGGTACTTTGGGCATTTGGGGCAGTTTTGGGGGGATTTGGGGCAGTTTTGGGGGGATTTGGGGCAGTTTTGGGGATACTTTGGGCATTTGGGGCAGTTTTCGGGGAATTTGGGGCAGTTTGGGGGGATTTGGGGTAGTTTTGGGGATACTTTGGGCATTTGGGGGAGTTTTGGGGGGATTTGGGGCGGTTTTGGGGGATTTGGGGCGGTTTTGGGGGATTTGGGGCAGTTTTGGGGGATTTGGGGCAGTTTTGGGGCTGTTTTGGGGATACTTTGGGCATTTGGGACAGTTTTGGGAGATTTGGGGCAGTTTTGGGGGATTTGGGGCAGTTTTGGGGGATTTGAAGCAGTTTTGGGGCGGTTTTGGGTGTGCTTTGGGCATTTGGGGCAGTTTTGGGGAGAGTTGGGGGAGTTTTGGGGAGGTTTGGGGCAGTTTTGGGGAGAGTTGGGGCAGTTTTGGGGAGGTTTGGGGCAGTTTTGGGGATATTTTAGGCATTTGGGGCAGTTTGGGGGATTTGGGGCAGTTTTTCGAGTATTTGGGGCATTTGTGGCAGTTTTGGGGGGATTTGGGGCAGTTTTTGGGGGATTTAGGGCAGTTTGGGGAATCTTTGCCCCTGGGGGGTGGAATTTAACCCCAGAGGGTGAATTTACCCCCTGGGGGGCAATTAGGGCAGTAGTTCCCCCCCCTTTTTGCCCCCCCAGGGCTGATCCTGCTCTTCCCAAGGTGCTTTTTGGGCTGATTTTGGACTCTTTTGGTGACATTTAAGCCTCAATGAGAGGAATTTAGGGGGGGTTTTGCCCCTAGGGGGGGACATTTACCCCCAGGTGGGGCAATTAATGGCTCTTTACCCCCCCTTTTTGCCCCCCCAGGGCTGATCCTGCTCTTCCCAAGGTGCTTTTTGGGCTGATTTTGGACTCTTTTGGGGACATTTAAGCCTGAATTGGGGTGATTTACGGGGGTCTTTGCCCCTGGGGGGGACATTTACCCCTTGGGGGGCAATTAATGGCTCTTTACCCCCCCTTTTTGCCCCCCCAGGGCTGATCCTGCTCTTCCCAAGGTGCTTTTTGGGCTGATTTTGGACTCTTTTGGTGACATTTAAGCCTGAATTGGGGTGATTTAGGGGGGTCTTTACCCCTAGGGGGGACATTTACCCCAGGGGGGGCAATTAATGACTCTTTACCCCCCCTTTTTACCCCCCAGGGCTGATCCTGCTCTTCCCAAGGTGCTTTTTGGGCTGATTTTGGACTCTTTTGGGGACATTTAAGCCTGAATGGGGGTGATTTAGGGGGCTCTTTACCCCTGGGGGGGACATTTACCCCCAGGGGGGGCAATTAATGGCTCTTTACCCCCCCTTTTTGCCCCCCCAGGGCTGATCCTGCTCTTCCCAAGGTGCTTTTTGGGCTGATTTTGGACTCTTTTGGGGATGTTTCAGCCTGAATGGGGCGGATTTAGGGAGGTCTTTGCCCCTGGGGGGTGGAATTTAACCCCAGGGGGTGAATTTACCCCCTGGGGGCAATTAGGACAGTAGTTACCCCCCCTTTTCACCCCCAGGGCTGATCCTGCTCTTCCCAAGGTGCTTTTTGGGCTGATTTTGGACTCTTTTGGTGACATTTAAGCCTCAATGAGAGGAATTTAGGGGGGTTTTGCCCCTAGGGGGGACATTTACCCCCAGGGGGGGCAATTAATGGCTCTTTACCCCCCCTTTTTACCCCCCAGGGCTGATCCTGCTCTTCCCAAGGTGCTTTTTGGGCTGATTTTGGACTCTTTTGGGGACATTTAAGCCTGAATGGGGGGGATTTAGGGGTATTTTTACCCCTAGGGGGGACATTTACCCCCAGGGGGGGCAATTAATGACTCTTTAACCCCCCTTTTTGCCCCCCCAGGGCTGATCCTGCTCTTCCCAAGGTGCTTTTTGGGCTGATTTTGGACTCTTTTGCTGACATTTAAGACTGAATTGGGGTGATTTAGGGGGGTTTTTGCCCCTGGGGAGGACATTTACCCCCAGGGGGGGCAATTAATGACTCTTTACCCCCCTTTTTACCCCCCCAGGGCTGATCCTGCTCTTCTACCTGGTGTTCTATGGCTTCCTGGCTGGTCTCTTTGCCCTCACCATGTGGGTGATGCTCCAGAGCGTTGACCCCCACGTGCCCAAGTACCAGGATCGACTCATCACCCCTGGTGAGCACAAGGGAAAGGGGGGGGGAGTGTCCTTGCACGAGGGTTTGCACGAGGAGTCACATGAAGGGGGGGTTCCTGTGGCTGGGGGACACTCAGGTGAGGAGTTTGGGGGGTGGGGAGAGGTGAGGTTTTGGGGTGAGGGTGGTCATGGGGGTCCTCAAGGCCCCTGGAGTGTGGTGGGGTTTGCACAAGGGCTCCCTTGCACGGGGGTTTGCACCACTATGGGTGAGGGAGGGTGCACTGGGTGCTCTCAGCACCCCTGGAGGGCAGCAGGCTTTGCACAAGAGCCTTCTTGCACAAGAAGAGCCTTCTTGGCATGAGGCAGTGGGGAGGTGCTTTGCACAAGGGGGTGTCTCACACCAAGGGGTCCCTTGCACGAGGGCCCTGGGCTGTAGGTTGGTGCAAAGGGCATAGCCCTCACCACCCTTGTGCAAGGGCTGTGTGGGAGGGGTCAGTGTGAGATGCCCTTGTGCAAGGTCCTGGTGCAAGGAGTGTCCTTGTGCAAAGCCCTGGTGCAAGAAGGAGTCTGCTGGTGCAAGGAGGAGTCTGCTGGTGCAAGGTGTGTCCTTGTGCAAGGCCCTGGTGCAAGGAGTGCCCTTGTGCAAGGCCCTGGTGCAAGGAGTCTGCTGGTGCAAGTAGTGCCCTTGTGCAAGGCCCTGGTGCAAGGAGGAGTCTCCTGGTGCAAGGTGTGTCCTTGTGCAAGGCCCTGGTGCAAGGAAGAGTCTGCTGGTGCAAGGAGTGTCCTTGTGCAAGGCCCTGGTGCAAGGAGTCTGCTGGTGCAAGGTGTGTCCTTGTGCAAGGCCCTGGTGCAAGGAGGAGTCTGCTGGTGCAAGGTGTGTCCTTGTGCAAGGCCCTGGTGCAAGGAGGAGTCTGCTGGTGCAAGGAGTGTCCTTGTGCAAGGCCCTGGTGCAAGGAGTCTGCTGGTGCAAGGTGTGTCCTTGTGCAAGGCCCTGGTGCAAGGAGGAGTGTGCTGGTGCAAGGTGTGTCCTTGTGCAAGGCCCTGGTGCAAGGAGGAGTCTGCTGGTGCAAGGAGTGTCCTTGTGCAAGGCCCTGGTGCAAGGAGTCTGCTGGTGCAAGGAGTGCCCTTGTGCAAGGCCCTGGTGCAAGGAGGAGTCTGCTGGTGCAAGGAGTGTCCTTGTGCAAGGCCCTGGTGCAAGGAGTCTGCTGGTGCAAGGAGTGCCCTTGTGCAAGGCCCTGGTGCAAGGAGGAGTCTGCTGGTGCAAGGAGTGTCCTTGTGCAAGGCCCTGGTGCAAGGAGTCTGCTGGTGCAAGGAGTGCCCTTGTGCAAGGCCCTGGTGCAAGGAGGAGTCTGCTGGTGCAAGGTGTGTCCTTGTGCAAGGCCCTGGTGCAAGGAGGAGTCTGCTGGTGCAAGGTGTGTCCTTGTGCAAGGCCCTGGTGCAAGGAGGAGTCTGCTGGTGCAAGGAGTGTCCTTGTGCAAGGCCCTGGTGCAAGGAGTCTGCTGGTGCAAGGAGTGTCCTTGTGCAAGGCCCTGGTGCAAGAAGGAGTCTGCTGGTGCAAGGTGTGTCCTTGTGCAAGGCCCTGGTGCAAGGAGTCTGCTGGTGCAAGGAGTGTCCTTGTGCAAGGCCCTGGTGCAAGGAGGAGTCTGCTGGTGCAAGGTGTGTCCTTGTGCAAGGCCCTGGTGCAAGGAGTGTCCTTGTGCAAGGCCCTGGTGCAAGGAGGAGTCTGCTGGTGCAAGGAGTGTCCTTGTGCAAGGCCCTGGTGCAAGGAGTCTGCTGGTGCAAGGTGTGTCCTTGTGCAAGGCCCTGGTGCAAGGAGGAGTCTGCTGGTGCAAGGAGTGTCCTTGTGCAAGGCCCTGGTGCAAGGAGGAGTCTGCTGGTGCAAGGAGTGTTCTTGTGCAAGGCCCTGGTGCAAGGAGTCTGCTGGTGCAAGGAGTGTCCTTGTGCAAGGCCCTGGTGCAAGGAGGAGTCTGCTGGTGCAAGGAGTGTCCTTGTGCAAGGAGTCTGCTGGTGCAAGGAGTGTCCTTGTGCAAGGCCCTGGTGCAAGGAGGAGTCTGCTGGTGCAAGGAGTGTCCTTGTGCAAGGCAGGTCCTCGTGCAAGGGTGTCTTGGTGCAAGGCTGTGGGTGCAAGGAGGAGTCTGCTGGTGCAAGGAGTGTCCTTGTGCAAGGCCCTGGTGCAAGGAGGAGTCTGCTGGTGCAAGGGGTGTCCTTGTGCAAGGCCCTGGTGCAAGGAGGAGTCTGCTGGTGCAAGGAGTGTCCTTGTGCAAGGCCCTGGTGCAAGGAGGAGTCTGCTGGTGCCAGGGCTGTGTCCTTGTGCAAGGCAGGTCCTCGTGCAAGGGGTGTCTTGGTGCAAGGCTGTGGGTGCAAGGCAGGTGATGGTGCAAGGAGTGTCCTCGTGCAAGAGCTGTGCTGGTGCCAGGGCTGTGCTGGTGCAAGGTGCCCTCGTGCCAGGGTGCCCTGGTGCAAGGGCTGTGCTGGTGCAAGGGCTGTGCTGATGCCAGGGGTGCCCTA
>NW_026908416.1:0-44364 GCF_028858725.1 Colius striatus
TGACCCTCAGTGCTGGGGGAGAAGCTGAGCAGCCAGGAGGGCAACCTGGGCACCCAGGGTGGCTACCAAAAGGGATCGAGCCTGGGGGGCAACCTGGGGGCTGAGGGGGGCAACCTGGGCACTAAGGGTGGCAACCAAGGTGGGGCAGTGCCAGGGGGCAACCTGGGGGCTGATGGTGGCCACCAAGGTGAGGCAGTGCCAGGGGGCAAGCTGGGGGCTGAGAGTGGCTACCAAGGTGGGGCAGTGCCAGGGGGCAACCTGGGGGCTGAGGGTGGCAACCTGGGCACTAAGGGTGGCTACCAAAAGGGATCGATCCTGGGGGGCAACCTGGGGGCTGAGGGTGGCAACCAAGGTGGGGGCAGTGCCAGGGGGCAAGCTGGGGGCTGAGGGTGGCAACCTGGGCACCCAGGGTGGCTACCAAAAGGGATCAACCCTGGGGGGCAACCTGGGGGCTGAGGGTGGCCACCAAGGTGGGGCAGTGGCCACAGTGCCCCCTGGTGATGGCCTCATCCTGCTGCCCCGTGCTGGTGCTGAGCCCCCTGCCCGTAGAGCCAGTGGCAGGGAAGTGGGGTCCTGAGTCACATCCTGCTGGGGGTGCTGGGCTCCAGGCAGGGGGGTCCTGGGTCACATCCTGATGGGGGGTCCTGGGTCACATTCTGCTGGGGGTGCTGGGGTTCAGGCAGGGGGGAGGGTCCTGGGTCACATCCTGCTGGGGGTCCTGGGTCACATCCTGATGGGGGTGCTGGGTCACATTCTGCTGGGGTTCAGGCAGGGGAGGGTCCTGGGTCACATTCTGCAGGGGGTGCTGGGCTCCAGACTGGGGGGAGGGTCCTGGGTCACATCCTGATGGGGGTGCTGGGTCACATTCTGCTGGGGGTGCTGTGCTCCAGACTAGGGGGAGGGTCCTGGGTCACATCCTGCTGGGGGTGCTGGGCTCCAGGCAGGGGAGTCCTGGGTCACATCCTGCTGGGGTTCAGGCTGGGGGGAGGGTCCTGGGTCACATCCTGCTGGGGGTGCTGGGGTTCAGGCTGGGGGGAGGGTCCTGGGTCACATCCTGCTGGGGGTCCTGGGTCACATCCTGCTGGGGGTGCTGGGGTTCAGGCTGGGGGGGAGGGTCCTGGGTCACATTCTGCTGGGGGTGCTGGGTCACATTCTGCTGGGGTTCAGGCAGGGGGAGGGTCCTGGGTCACATTCTGCTGGGGGTGCTGGGCTCTAGACTGGGGGAGGGTGCTGGGTCACATTCTGCTGGGGGTCATGGGTCACATCCTGTAGGGTGTGCTGTGCTCCAGACTGGGGGGAGGGTCCTGAATCCCACTGTGAAGGGTGCTGAGCCCAATAACATTCATTCTGTGGGGTCCTGAGCCCTAAAATAAAGGGTCCTGAGTCGTGTCTCATTCTGAGGGTCCTGAGCCCCATTCTGGAAGGGTCCTGGGCCCCATTCTGTGAAGGGTCCTGAGCCTCATTGTTGAGGGTCCTGAGCCCCATTGTTGAGGGTCCTGAGCCCCATTCTGTGAAGGGTCCTGAGCCTCATTGTTGAGGGTCCTGAGCCCCATTCTGTGAAGGGTCCTGAGCCCCATTCTGTGAAGGGTCCTGAGCCCCATTGTTGGGGTCCTGAGCCCCATTCTGTGAAGGGTCCTGAGCCCCATTCTGTGGAGGGTCCTGAGCCCCATTGTTGGGGTCCTGAGCCCCATTCTGTGAAGGGTCCTGAGCCTCATTGTTGAGGGTCCTGAGCCCCATTCTGTGAAGGGTCCTGAGCCCCATTCTGTGAAGGGTCCTGAGCCCCATTGTTGGGGTCCTGAGCCCCATTCTGTGAAGGGTCCTGAGCCCCATTCTGTGGAGGGTCCTGAGCCCCATTGTTGGGGTCCTGAGCCCCATTGTTGGGGTCCTGGGCCCCATTCAGGAAGGGTCCTGGGCCCCATTCTGTGAAGGGTCCTGGGCCCCATTCAGGAAGGGTCCTGAGCCCCATTCTGTGGAGGGTCCTAAGCCCCATTGTTGGGGTCCCATTTCTGCTCCTCCCCCACCAAACATTTGGTTGCCACCAGCCCAAAGTCAGTGGCCACCCCCCAAAAACACCAGAGAAACTCCATTTCTGTCAATATATTTGGTTGCCACTGGGCCAGATTTAGTGGCCACAGCCCCAAAACACCAGAGGAACCCCAAACAATGAGTTGCCACCAGCCCAGAGTCAGTGGCCACAGCCCCAAAACACCAAATCAACCCCATTTCTTCCCAAACATTTGGTGGCCACCAGCCCAGATTCAGTAGCCACCCCCCAAAAACACCAGAGACACCTCATTTCTCTCAGTAGATTTGGTTGCCACTGGGTCAGACTTAGTAGCCACAGCCCCAAAACACCAGAGAAACTCCATTTCTGTCAATATATTTGGTTGCCACCAGCCCAGAGTCAGTGGCCACCCCCAAAAACACCAGAAAAACCCCATTTCTGTCAATATATTTGGTTGCCACCAGCTCAGAGTCAGTGGCCACCCCTCAAACACCAGAGGAACTCCATTTCTGTCAATATATTTGGTTGCCACTGGGTCAGATTTAGTAGCCACAGCCCCAAAACAGCAAAGTAACCCCATTTCTTCCCAAATATTTGGTTGCCACTGGGTCAGATTTAGTAGCCACAGCCCCAAAACAGCAAAGTAACCCCATTTCTTCCCAAATATTTGGTTGCCACTGGGTCAGATTTAGTAGCCACAGCCCCAAAACAGCAAATCAACCCCATTTCTTCCCAAATATTTGGTTGCCACTGGGTCAGATTTAGTAGCCACAGCCCCAAAACAGCAAATCAACCCCATTTCTTCCCAAACATTTGGTTGCCATGAGCTCAGAGCCAGTGGCCACAGCCCCAAAACACCAAATCAACCCCATTTCTGCCCAAACATTTGGTTGCCATGAGCTCAGAGCCAGTGGCCACAGCCCCAAAACACCAAATCAACCCCATTTCTTCCCAAACATTTGGTGGCCACCAGCCCGGATTCAGTAGCCACCCCCCCCAAACCCCCTCAGAGGGCCATGGAGGTCAAATCCTGCCCTCCCCCTCCCCCCCCTTTCCTCCCCCCTCCCCCCAAGCTCCTGCAGCCCCCCCCTCAGCGTGACCAGCGCCGATGCCAGAGCCGCCCTGTGAGGCCCCCGGTGCCCCCCGGGCAGCTGCAGCAGCAGCGTGGCCACGGCGGCCAACCCGTCCTCGGTGGGCTCCAGGGTCAGGGGGCCGGGGCTGGGGGCGGGGGGCCGTGGTTTGGGGCTGGGGGCTGCAGGGGGGCGGCTGTGGAAGCACACGGTGACCTTGGCGAAGGGGCGGCTGGCCATCTTGGTCATCTCCTGGAGGTGGCGGCGCTGCTCGTGCCGAGCGTCCAGCCCCTGCTTGGCCTTCCAGAGCAGCACGCACAGCGCGAGGAAGAGGAAGAAGCAGGAGAAGAAGACGGAGAAGAAGACGAAGAGGTCGATGTGAGCTTGGTCCTGGCGGAAGAAGAGCAAGCCCTGGGTCGGGCCGGTGAGTTGAGGGTGGTGGCTACTGGGTTGTGAGGTGGTGGCTTCGTCCCCTGCGGCTGTGCCGAGGATGAGGAGGTAGAAGCGGGTGGATTTGAGGGGATGAAGGTGGTGGGGGTAGGTGAGGACCAGTCTGTTCTTCACCCCTCTCACCACCAGGGCTGTGGCTGCTGTGTCCTTCACCGTCAGGTAGGTGACCAGACTGTCCCCAGCTCGCTCCTCCCTCAGCAAGGGGCTGGAGGAGGGGTGGGGATGAAGATGAGGAGGGTGAGGATGAGGATGAGGATGCTGAGGATGAGGATAAGGATGAGGATGCTGCTGAGGATAAGGCTGAGGATGATGAGGGTGAGGATGATGAGGATGCTGCTGCTCCTGATGCTGCTGAGGATGATGATGGTGAGGATGAAGATAAGGATGATACTGCTCCTGAGGATGATGCTCCTGAGGATGAGGCTGCTGAGGATGATGATGGTGAGGATGAAGATAAGGATGCTCCTGAGGATGGTGCTCCTGAGGATGCTCCTGCTGAGGCTGAGGATGAGGCCGCTGAGGATGAGGATGCTCCTGAGGATGCTCCTGAGGATGATGCTGCTCCTGCTGAGGATGCTCCTGCTGAGGATGATGATGGTGAGGATGAGAAGAAGGATGAGGATGCTCCTGAAGATGATGATGGTGAGGATGAGGAGAAGGATGAGGATGCTCCTGAGGATGCTCCTCCTGAGGATGCTCCTGCTGAGGCTGAGGATGCTCCTGCTGAGGATGATGATGGTGAGGATGCTCCTGCTGAGGATGATGATGGTGAGGATGCTCCTGCTGAGGATGATGGTACTGAGGCTGCTCCTGCTGAGGCTGAGGATGCTCCTGCTGAGGATGATGCTGCTGAGGATGATGATGGTGAGGATGCTCCTGCTGAGGCTGAGGATGCTCCTGCTGAGGATGATGCTGCTGAGGATGATGATGGTGAGGATGCTCCTGCTGAGGATGATGATGCTGAGGATGCTCCTCCTGAGGCTGAGGCTGCTCCTGCTGAGGCTGAGGATGCTCCTGCTGAGGATGATGATGCTGAGGCTGCTCCTCCTGAGGCTGAGGATGCTCCTGCTGAGGCTGATGCTGCTGAGGCTGCTGCTGCTGAGGATGCTGAGGATGAGGATGAGGCTGCTGCCGCCGAGGCCGAAGCCGCAGAGGCCGGCGCCTGGAGCCGAACGCGGTGCTGCCCCGTGGCCGGATCCACGTCCACAGCGAAGGTGTCGTAGGACGTGGCCACGTAGAGGTCGACGGAGCCCAGGGCGACGTCCAGCGTGATGCGAATGTCCACGTTGGTGAACTTGGGCTGCACCCCGAAGAGCACGGAGCGGCCCAGCCCCAGCGGCGCCGGGCGCTGCAGGCAGCTGCTCTGCGACCAGGGGTCCAGGCAGTACTCCTGCTCCACGGCCATCAGGCGGTAGCACTGCTGCCCCCCCACGGGGTGCCCCTGGAACGACTCCCGGCACTTGGAGCACTGCAACGGGGAGGAGAAGGGATGGGGTGAGGCTGGGGGGTGGTTTGGGGGGTGTGGGGTGAGTGTGGGGTGAGTTTGGGGGGTGTGGGGTGAGTTTGGGGTGAGTTTGGGGTGAGTTTGGGGGTGTGGGGTGAGTTTGGGGTGAGTTTGGGGTGAGTTTGGGGTGAGTTTGGGGGTGTGGGGTGAGTTTGGGGTGAGTTTGGGGTGAGTTTGGGGTGAGTTTGGGGGTGTGGGGTGAGTGTGGGGTGAGTTTGGGGGTGTGGGGTGAGTTGCTGCCCCCCCCACGGGGTGCCCCTGGAACGACTCCCGGCACTTGGAGCACTGAAACGGGGAGATGGGGGCGTGGGGTGAGGCTGGGGGGCGGGCTTAGGGGGTGTGGGGTGAGTTTGGGGTGAGTTTGGGGGTGTGGGGTGAGTTTGGGGTGAGTTTGGGGTGAGTTTGGGGGTGTGGGGTGAGTTTGGGGTGAGTTTGGGGTGAGTTTGGGGTGAGTTTGGGGGTGTGGGGTGAGTTTGGGGTGAGTTTGGGGTGAGTTTGGGGTGAGTTTGGGGGTGTGGGGTGAGTGTGGGGTGAGTTTGGGGGTGTGGGTGAGTTTGGGGTGAGTTTGGGGTGAGTTTGGGGGTGTGGGGTGAGTTGCTGCCCCCCCACGGGGTGCCCCTGGAACGACTCCCGGCACTTGGAGCACTGAAACGGGGAGATGGGGGCGTGGGGTGAGGCTGGGGGGCGGCTTAGGGGGTGTGGGGTGAGTTTGGGGTGAGTTTGGGGGTGTGGGGTGAGTTTGGGGTGAGTTTGGGGTGAGTTTGGGGGTGTGGGGTGAGTTTGGGGTGAGTTGGGGTGAGTTTGGGGTGAGTTTGGGGGTGTGGGGTGAGTGTGGGGTGAGTTTGGGGTGAGTTTGGGGTGAGTTTGGGGGTGTGGGGTGAGTTTGGGGTGAGTTTGGGGGTGTGGGGTGAGTTTTGGGGGGAGTTTGGGGTGAGTTTGGGGGTGTGGGGTGAGTTGCTGCCCCCCCACGGGGTGCCCCTGGAACGACTCCCGGCACTTGGAGCACTGAAACGGGGAGATGGGGGCGTGGGGTGAGGCTGGGGGGCGGCTTAGGGGGTGTGGGGTGAGTTTGGGGTGAGTTTGGGGGTGTGGGGTGAGTTTGGGGGGAGTTTGGGTGAGTTTGGGGGTGTGGGGTGAGTTTGGGGTGAGTTTGGGGTGAGTTTGGGGTGAGTTTGGGGGTGTGGGGTGAGTGTGGGGTGAGTTTGGGGTGAGTTTGGGGTGAGTTTGGGGGTGTGGGGTGAGTTTGGGGTGAGTTTGGGGGTGTGGGGTGAGTTTGGGGGGAGTTTGGGGTGAGTTTGGGGGTGTGGGGTGAGTTGCTGCCCCCCCACGGGGTGCCCCTGGAACGACTCCCGGCACTTGGAGCACTGCAACGGGGAGATGGGGGCGTGGGGTGAGGCTGGGGGGCAGTTTAGGGGGTGTGGGGTGAGTTTGGGGTGAGTTTGGGGGTGTGGGGTGAGTTTGGGGGGAGTTTGGGGTGAGTTTGGGGATATGGGGTGAGTGTGGGGTGAGTTTGGGGTGAGTTTGGGGGTGTGGGGTGAGTTTGGGGTGAGTTTGGGGTGAGTTTGGGGATATGGGGTGAGTGTGGGGTGAGTTTGGGGTGAGTGTGGGGTGAGTTTGGGGGTGTGGGGTGAGTTGCTGCCCCCCACGGGGTGCCCCTGGAACGACTCCCGGCACTTGGAGCACTGCAACGGGGAGATGGGGGCGTGGGGTGAGGCTGGGGGGCGGTTTAGGGGTGTGGGGTGAGTTTGGGGTGAGTTTGGGGGTGTGGGGTGAGTTTGGGGGGAGTTTGGGGTGAGTTTGGGGGTGTGGGGTGAGTGTGGGGTGAGTTTGGGGTGAGTTCGGGGTGAGTTTGGGGGTGTGGGGTGAGTGTGGGGTGAGTTTGGGGTGAGTTTGGGGGTGTGGGGTGAGTTTGGGGGGAGTTTGGGGTGAGTTTGGGGGTGTGGGGTGAGTTTGGGGGGAGTTTGGGGTGAGTTTGGGGGTGTGGGGTGAGTTGCTGCCCCCCCACGGGGTGCCCCTGGAACGACTCCCGGCACTTGGAGCACTGCAACCGGGAGATGGGGGCGTGGGGTGAGGCTGGGGGGCAGTTTAGGGGGTGTGGGGTGAGTTTGGGGTGAGTTTGGGGGTGTGGGGTGAGTTTGGGGGGAGTTTGGGGTGAGTTTGGGGGTGTGGGGTGAGTGTGGGGTGAGTTTGGGGTGAGTTTGGGGTGAGTTTGGGGGTGTGGGGTGAGTTTGGGGTGAGTTTGGGGGTGTGGGGTGAGTTTGGGGGGAGTTTGGGGTGAGTTTGGGGGTGTGGGGTGAGTGTGGGGTGAGTTTGGGGTGAGTTTGGGGTGAGTTTGGGGGTGTGGGGTGAGTGTGGGGTGAGTTTGGGGTGAGTTTGGGGTGAGTTTGGGGGTGTGGGGTGAGTGTGGGGTGAGTTTGGGGGTGTGGGGTGAGTTTGGGGGGAGTTTGGGGTGAGTTTGGGGGTGTGGGGTGAGTTGCTGCCCCCCCACGGGGTGCCCCTGGAACGACTCCCGGCACTTGGAGCACTGCAGTGGGGAGGAGAAGGGATGGGGTGAGGCTGGGGGGTGGTTTGGGGGGCGTGGGGTGAGCGTGGGGTGAGTTTGGGGGTGTGGGGTGAGTTTGGGGGGAGTTTGGGGTGAGTTTGGGGGTGTGGGGTGAGTGTGGGGTGAGTTTGGGGTGAGTTTGGGGTGAGTTTGGGGGTGTGGGGTGAGTGTGGGGTGAGTTTGGGGTGAGTTTGGGGTGAGTTTGGGGGTGTGGGGTGAGTGTGGGGTGAGTTTGGGGTGAGTTTGGGGTGAGTTTGGGGGGTGTGGGGTGAGTGTGGGGTGAGTTTGGGGTGAGTTTGGGGTGAGTTTGGGGGTGTGGGGTGAGTGTGGGGTGAGTTTGGGGGTGTGGGGTGAGTTTGGGGGGAGTTTGGGGTGAGTTTGGGGGTGTGGGGTGAGTTGCTGCCCCCCCACGGGGTGCCCCTGGAACGACTCCCGGCACTTGGAGCACTGCAACGGGGAGATGGGGGCGTGGGGTGAGGCTGGGGGGTGGTTTGGGGGGTGTGGGGTGAGTGTGGGGTGAGTTTGGGGGTGTGGGGTGAGTTTGGGGGGAGTTTGGGGTGAGTTTGGGGGTGTGGGGTGAGTGTGGGGTGAGTTTGGGGTGAGTTTGGGGTGAGTTTGGGGGGTGTGGGGTGAGTGTGGGGTGAGTTTGGGGTGAGTTTGGGGTGAGTTTGGGGGTGTGGGGTGAGTGTGGGGTGAGTTTGGGGGTGTGGGGTGAGTTTGGGGGGAGTTTGGGGTGAGTTTGGGGGTGTGGGGTGAATTGCTGCCCCCCAACAGGGTGCCCCTGGAACGACTCCCGGCACTTGGAGCACTGCAACGGGGAGATGGGGGCGTGGGGTGAGGCTGGGGGGTGGTTTGGGGGGCGTGGGGTGAGCGTGGGGTGAGTTTGGGGGTGTGGGGTGAGTTTGGGGGGAGTTTGGGGTGAGTTTGGGGTGTGTGGGGTGAGTGTGGGGTGAGTTTGGGGTGAGTTTGGGGTGAGTTTGGGGGTGTGGGGTGAGTGTGGGGTGAGTTTGGGGTGAGTTTGGGGTGAGTTTGGGGGTGTGGGGTGAGTGTGGGGTGAGTTTGGGGGTGTGGGGTGAGTTTGGGGGGAGTTTGGGGTGAGTTTGGGGGTGTGGGGTGAGTTGCTGCCCCCCCACGGGGTGCCCCTGGAACGACTCCCGGCACTTGGAGCACTGCAACGGGGAGATGGGGGCGTGGGGTGAGTGTGGGGTGAGTTTGGGGTGAGTTTGGGGGTGTGGGGTGAGTTTGGGGTGAGTTTGGGGGTGTGGGGTGAGTTTGGGGTGAGTTTGGGGTGAGTTTGGGGGTGTGGGGTGAGTTTGGGGTGAGTTTGGGGTGAGTTTGGGGTGAGTTTGGGGTGAGTTTGGGGGTGTGGGGTGAGTGTGGGGTGAGTTTGGGGGTGTGGGGTGAGTTTGGGGTGAGTTTGGGGGGTTTGAGGTAAGTTCAGGGTGAGTTTGGGGGTCTGGGGTAAGTTTGGGGGGAGTTTGGGGTAGTTAATTACCCCAGGGGGGGCAGTTAATTGCCCCAGGGGGGCAGTTAATTACCCCAGGGGCAGTTAATTGCCCCGGGGCAGTACCTGCAGGCGGTGGCAGTCCCAGGGGGGCAGTTAATTACCCCAGGGGCAGTTAATTACCCCAGGGGGGCAGTTAATTGCCCCGGGGGCAGTACCTGCAGGCGGTGGCAGTCCCAGGGGGCAGTTAATTACCCCAGGGGGTCAGTTAATTACCCCAGGGGGCAGTTAATTGCCCCGGGGGCAGTACCTGCAGGCGGTGGCAGTCCCAGGGGGCAGTTAATTACCCCAGGGGGTCAGTTAATTACCCCAGGGGCAGTTAATTGCCCCAGGGCAGTACCTGCAGGCGATGGCAGTCCCAGGGGGGCAGTTAATTACCCTAGGGGGGCAGTTAATTGCCCCAGGGGGGCAGTTAATTGCCCCAGGGGGGGCAGTACCTGCAGGCAGTGGCAGTCCCAGGGGGGCAGTTAATTACCCCAGGGGGCAGTTAATTACCCCAGGGGCAGTTAATTGCCCCGGGGCAGTACCTGCAGGCGGTGGCAGTCCCAGGGGGGCAGTTAATTACCCCAGGGGCAGTTAATTACCCCAGGGGGGCAGTTAATTGCCCCGGGGGCAGTACCTGCAGGCGGTGGCAGTCCCAGGGGGCAGTTAATTGCCCCAGGGGGGCAGTTAATTGCCCCAGGGCAGTACCTGCAGGCGGTGGCAGTCCCAGGGGGCAGTTAATTACCCCAGGGGGTCAGTTAATTACCCCAGGGGGCAGTTAATTGCCCCGGGGGCAGTACCTGCAGGCGGTGGCAGTCCCAGGGGGCAGTTAATTACCCCAGGGGGTCAGTTAATTACCCCAGGGGCAGTTAATTGCCCCAGGGCAGTACCTGCAGGCGATGGCAGTCCCAGGGGGGCAGTTAATTACCCTAGGGGGGCAGTTAATTGCCCCAGGGGGGCAGTTAATTGCCCCAGGGGGGGCAGTACCTGCAGGCAGTGGCAGTCCCAGGGGGGCAGTTAATTACCCCAGGGGGCAGTTAATTACCCCAGGGGCAGTTAATTGCCCCGGGGCAGTACCTGCAGGCGGTGGCAGTCCCAGGGGGGCAGTTAATTACCCCAGGGGGTCAGTTAATTACCCCAGGGGGGCAGTTAATTGCCCCAGGGGGGGCAGTACCTGCAGGCGGTGGCAGTCCCAGGGGGTCAGTTAATTACCCCAGGGGGGCAGTTAATTACCCCAGGGGGCAGTTAATTGCCCCAGGGGCAGTACCTGCAGGCGGTGGCAGTCCCAGGGGGTCAGTTAATTACCCCAGGGGGGCAGTTAATTGCCCCGGGGCAGTACCTGCAGGTGGTGGCAGTCCCAGGGGGTCAGTTAATTACCCCAGGGGCAGTTAATTGCCCCGGGGCAGTACCTGCAGGCGGTGGCAGTCCCAGGGGGCAGTTAATTACCCCAGGGGCAGTTAATTGCCCCGGGGCAGTACCTGCAGGCGGTGGCAGTCCCAGGGGGGCAGTTAATTACCCCAGGGGGGCAGTTAATTGCCCCGGGGCAGTACCTGCAGGCGGTGGCAGTCCCAGGGGGTCAGTTAATTACCCCAGGGGCAGTTAATTGCCCCGGGGCAGTACCTGCAGGCGGTGGCAGTCCCAGGGGGGCAGTTAATTACCCCAGGGGGCAGTTAATTGCCCCGGGGGGGGCAGTACCTGCAGGTGGTGGCAGTCCCAGGGGGTCAGTTAATTACCCCAGGGGTCAGTTAATTACCCCGGGGGCAGTTAATTGCCCCAGGGCAGTACCTGCAGGCGGTGGCAGTCCCAGGGGGTCAGTTAATTACCCCAGGGGGTCAGTTAATTACCCCAGGGGGCAGTTAATTGCCCCGGGGCAGTACCTGCAGGCGGTGGCAGTCCCAGGGGGGCAGTTAATTACCCCAGGGGGGCAGTTAATTGCCCCGGGGGGGGCAGTACCTGCAGGCGGTGGCAGTCCCAGGGGGGCAGTTAATTACCCCAGGGGGGCAGTTAATTGCCCCAGGGCAGTACCTGCAGGCGGTGGCAGTCCCAGGGGGGCAGTTAATTACCCCAGGGGGCAGTTAATTACCCCAGGGGCAGTTAATTGCCCCGGGGCAGTACCTGCAGGCGGTGGCAGTCCCAGGGGGGCAGCTGTTGTTAATTACCCCAGGGGAGCAGTTAATTACCCCAGGGGGCAGTTAATTACCCCAGGGGGCAGTTAATTACCCCAGGGGCAGTTAATTGCCCCAGGGGCAGTACCTGCAGGCGGTGGCAGTCCCAGGGGGGCAGATAATTACCCCAGGGGGCAGTTAATTGCCCCGGGGCAGTACCTGCAGGCGGTGGCAGTCCCAGGGGGGCAGATAATTACCCCAGGGGGCAGTTAATTGCCCCAGGGGCAGTACCTGCAGGCGGTGGCAGTCCCAGGGGCAGTTAATTACCCCAGGGGGCAGTTAATTGCCCCGGGGGGGGCAGTACCTGCAGGCGGTGGCAGTCCCAGGGGGGCAGTTAATTACCCCAGGGGGTCAGTTAATTACCCCAGGGGGGGCAGTTAATTACCCCAGGGGGGCAGGGGCTGCAGGCGGTGGCAGTCCCAGGGGGGCAGCTGTTGTTAATTGCCCCAGGGGGGCAGTTAATTACCCCGGGGGCAGTTAATTACCCCAGGGGGGGCAGTACCTGCAGGCGGTGGCAGTCGCGCCGCTCGGCGCCGGGGCCGGGGCAGGGGCTGCTCTCGGTGTTGTTCTGGCAGGGACACCCCGTCCCGTCCAGCTCGTTGCACGTGTCGGCGTGGCCGTTGCACTGGCACCTGCCCCGGGGCAACAGCGGGGGCAACAAGGGCAGGGGGGGCAATAGGGGCATGGGGGGGTCGTGGGAGGTCAGCACAGGGGGGTAACAAGAGGGTCAGGGGGCAATAGGGGCAAAGGGGGGCAATAAGGGCAAGGGGGGGTCATGGGAGGTCAGTACAGGGGCACAGGGGGGGTAAAAGGGGGTCAGGGGGGGCAACAAGGGGCAGGGGGGGCAACAAGAGCAAGGGGGGGGCATGGGAGGTCAGTACAGGGGGGTAACAAGAGGGTCAGGGGGCAATAGGGGCAAGGGGGGGCAATAAGGGCAAAGGGGGGCAATAGGGGTATGGGGGGGTCATGGGAGGTCAGTACAGGGGGCACAGGGGGGGTAAAAGGGGTCATGGGGCAATAAGGGGCAGGGGGGGCAATAAGAGCAAGGGGGGGTCATGGGAGGTCAGTACAGGGGGGCATGGGGGGGTAAAAGGGGGTCGGGGGGGCAACAAGGGGCAGGGGGGGCAACAAGAGCAAGGGGGGGTCATGGGTGGTCAGTACAGGGGGCAACAAGGGGGTCAGGGGGCAATAGGGGGGCAATAGGGGCAAGGGGGGGCAATAAGGGCAAGGGGGGGTCATGGGAGGTCAGTACAGGGGGGTAACAAGGGGGTCAGGGGTCAATAGGGGCAAGGGGGGGTCATGGGAGGTCAGTACAGGGGGCACAGGGGGGGTAAAAGGGGGTCGGGGGGGCAATAGGGGCAAGGGGGGGCAATAAGGGCAAGGGGGGGGCATGGGAGGTCAGTACAGGGGGCACAGGGGGGCAACAAGGGGCAAGAGGGGCAACAAGAGCAAGGAGGGGTCATGGGAGGTCAGTACAGGGGGGCATGGGGGGGTAAAAGGGGGTCAGGGGCAATAGGGGGGCAATAAGGGGCAGGGGGGGCAACAAGAGCAAGGGGGCGTCATGGGAGGTCAGTACAGGGGGTACAGGGGGGCAACAATGGGTGGGGGGGCAATAGGGGGGCAATAAGGGGCAATAGGGGGGCAATAAGGGTATGGGGGGGCAATAAGAGGCATGGGGGGGTAACAAGGGGCAAGGGGGCAATAGGGGTATGGGGGGGTCATGGGAGGTCAGTACAGGGGGTACAGGGGGGCAACAATGGGCAGGGGGGCAATAGGGGGGCAATAAGGGGCAGGGGGGGCAATAGGGGGGCAATAAGGGGCGGGGGGGCAATAGGGGTAGGGGGGCAATAAGGGGTGGGGGGCAATAGTGTATGGGGGCAATAAGGGGCAAGGGGGGCAACAAGGGGCAGGGGGGGCAATTAGAGCAAGGGGGGGTCATGGGAGGTCAGTACAGGGGGTACAGGGGGGCAACAAGGGGCAAGAGGGGCAACAAGGGGACCTCTATTGCCCCCCAATGCCCCCAGAGCCCCCCATCACTCCCCAGTGCCTCCCAGTCCCCTCCCAGTGCCTTCCAGTGCCCTCCCAGTGCCCCCCATCACCCCTCCCAGTCCCCTCCCAGTGCCCTCCATCACCCCTCCCAGTGCCTTCCAGTGCCCTCCCAGTGCTCCCAGTGCCCCCCATCACCCCTCCCAGTGCCTCCCAGTCCCCTCCCAGTCCCCTCCCAGTGCTCCCAGTGCCCCCCATCACCCCTCCCAGTGCCTCCCAGTCCCCTCCCAGTCCCCTCCCAGTGCTCCCAGTGCCCCCCATCTCCCCCCAGTGCCTCCCAGTCCCCTCCCAGTCCCCTCCCAGTGCTCCCAGTGCCCCCCATCACCCCTCCCAGTGCCTCCCAGTGCCCTCCCAGTGCCTCCCAGTGCTCCCAGTGCGCTCACGGGGTGCAGACGCCGTCCAGCAGGAAGTGGCCGGGCCGGCAGCCCTGGCACCGCTCCCCAGTGCTCCCAGTGCCCCCCATCACCCCTCCCAGTGCCTCCCAGTGCCTCCCAGTCCGCTCCCAGTCCCCTCCCAGTGCCTCCCAGTCCCCTCCCAGTGCCCTCCCAGTGCCTCCCAGTGCTCCCAGTGCGCTCACGGGGTGCAGACGCCGTCCAGCAGGAAGTGGCCGGGCCGGCAGCCCTGGCACCGCTCCCCAGTGCTCCCAGTGCCCCCCATCACCCCTCCCAGTGCCTCCCAGTGCCTCCCAGTCCCCTCCCAGTGCCTCCCAGTGCTCCCAGTGTCCCCCGTCACCCCTCCCAGTCCCCTCCCAGTGCCCTCCATCACCCCTCCCAGCACCTCCCAGTGCCCTCCCAGTGCCTCCCAGTGCCCCCCATCACCCCTCCCAGTCCCCTCCCAGTGCCCCCCATCACCCCTCCCAGTGCCTCCCAGTGCCTCCCAGTGCTCCCAGTGCGCTCACGGGGTGCAGACGCGGTCCAGCAGGAAGTGGCCGGGCCGGCAGCCCTGGCACCGCTCCCCAGTGCTCCCAGTGCCCCCCATCACCCCTCCCAGTGCCTCCCAGTGCCTCCCAGTCCGCTCCCAGTGCCTCCCAGTCCCCTCCCAGTGCCTCCCAGTGCCCCCCATCACCCCTCCCAGTCCCCTCCCAGTGCCTCCCAGTGCCTTCCAGTGCCCTCCCAGTGCTCCCAGTGCCCTCCCAGTGCTCCCAGTGCCCCCCATCACCCCTCCCAGTCCCCTCCCAGTGCCTCCCAGTGCCTTCCAGTGCCCTCCCAGTGCTCCCAGTGCCTCCCATCACTCCTCCCAGTCCCCTCCCAGTGCCTCCCAGTGCCTTCCAGTGCCCTCCCAGTCCCCTCCCAGTGCCCCCCATCACCCCTCCCAGTCCCCTCCCAGTGCTCCCAGTGCGCTCACGGGGTGCAGACGCCGTCCAGCAGGAAGTGGCCGGGCCGGCAGCCCTGGCACCGCTCCCCAGCGCTGTTGTTCTCACACCCCACACAAACGGCCTCGGCCTCGCTGGGCCCTTCGCTGACCCACAGCGGGATCTGGGGGGGAGACCCACACGTGTGGGGCAGGGGCTCAGCTGGGGGGCCCAGAGCTGAGACCCACAAGTGGGGGGTGAGACCCATAAGTGTGGGGCAGAGGCTCAACTGGGGGGGACCCAGAGCTGAGACCCACACGTGTGGGGCAGGGGCTCAGCTGGGGGGGCCCAGAGCTGAGACCCACAAGTGGGGGGTGGGACCCATAAGTGTGGGGCAGGGGCTCAACTGGGGGGCAGGACCCATAAGTGGGGGGGTGGGACCCATAACTGAGACCCACAAGTGGGGGGTGAGACCCACAACTGAGACCCATAAGTGTGGGGCAGGGGCACAACTGGGGGGACCCAGAGCTGAGACCCACAAGTGGGGGGTGAGACCCATAAGTGGGGGGGTGGGACCCATAACTGAGACCCATAAGTGTGGGGCAGGGGCACAACTGGGGGGTGAGACCCATAAGTGGGGGGTGAGACCCATAAGTTGGGGGGGTGGGACCCATAACTGAGACCCATAAGTGTGGGGCAGGGGCACAACTGGGGGGTGAGACCCATAAGTGTGGGGGCAGGACCCATAACTGAGACCCATAAGTGGGGGGTGGGGACCCATAAGTGTGGGGAGTGGGACCCTTGAGACCCACAAGTGTGGGGCAGGACCCACAACTGAGGGCTGGGACCCATAAGTGGGGGGGTGAGACCCATAAGTGGGGGGTGGGACCCATAAGTGTGAGGCAAGGACACAAGTGGGGGGTGAGACCCATAACTGAGACCTAAAAGTGGGGGGTGGGACCCATAAGTGTGGGGTAGGGGCACAAGTGGGGGGTGAGACCCATAACTGAGACCTAAAAGTGGGGGGTGAGACCCATAAGTGGGGGGGTGGGACCCATAACTGAGACCCACAAGTGTGGGGCAGGGGCTCAACTGGGGGACCCCAGAACTGAGACCCACAAGTGGGGGGTGAGACCCATAAGTGTGGGGCAAGGGCACAAGTGGGGGGTGAGACCCACAAGTGTGGGGCAGAGGCTCAACTGGGGGGGACCCAGAGCTGAGACCCACAAGTGTGGGGCAGGGGCTCAACTGGGGGGGACCCAGAGCTGAGACCCACAAGTGGGGGGTGAGACCCATAAGTGGGGGGGGGGTGGGACCCATAACTGAGACCCACAAGTGTGGGGCAGGGACACAACTGGGGGGGACCCAGAGCTGAGACCCACAAGTGGGGGGTGAGACCCATAAGTGGGGGGATGGGACCCATAAGTGGGGGGCAGGGGCACAAGTGTGACCTGGGACCCATAAGTGGGGGGTGAGACCACAAGTGTGGGGAGTGGGGACCCTTGAGCCCCACAAGTGTGGGGCAGGACCCATAACTGAGACCCACAAGTGGGGGGTGAGACCCACAAGTGTGGGGGCAGGGGTACAAGTGAGTGGTGAGACCCATAAGTGGGGGGATGAGACCCACAAGTGTGGGGCAAGGGCACAAGTGGGGGGTGAGACCCATAACTGAGACCCATAAGTGTGGGGCAGGGACACAACTGGGGGGCCCAGAGCTGAGACCCACAAGTGGGGGGTGAGACCCATAAGTGTGGGGCAGGGGCACAAGTGGGGGGTGAGACCCACAAGTGGGGGGTGAGACCCATAACTGAGACCCATAGTGTGGGGCAGGGGCACAAGTTGGGGGTGAGACCCATAAGTGGGGGGTGAGACCCATAACTGAGACCCATAGTGTGGGGCAGGGGCACAACTGGGGGGTGAGACCCATAAGTGGGGGGTGAGACCCATAAGTGTGGGGCAAGGGCACAAGTGGGGGGTGAGACCCATAAGTGGGGGGTGAGACCCATAAGTGTGGGGCAGGGGCACAAGTTGGGGGTGAGACCCATAAGTGGGGGGTGAGACCCATAACTGAGACCCATAGTGTGGGGCAGGGGCACAACTGGGGGGCAGGACCCATAAGTGGGGGGTGAGACCCATAAGTGTGGGGCAAGGGCACAAGTGGGGGGTGAGACCCATAAGTGGGGGTGGTGGGACCCATAACTGAGACCCACAAGCGTGGGGCAGGGGCACAAGTAGGGAGTGGGACCCTTGAGACCCACAAGTGTGGAGCAGGACCCATAACTGAGACCTATAAGTGTGGGGCAGGGGCACAAATGGGGGGTGAGATCCATAAGTGAGACCCCCTAAGTGGGGGGTGAGACCCATAAGTGTGGGGCAGGACCCATCACTGAGACCCATAAGTGTGGGGTGAGACCCAGAAGTGTGGGGCAGGACGCAGGAGTGGGGGGGGGATGGGCCCTATCCCCCCCACACTATGGCTCAGCCCCACATCTCCCCCTCCCCATGCTATGGGGCAGTCCCCACATGCTCTGCATCCCCCTCCCCATGCCCTGAGTCCCCCTCCCCATGCCATGGGGCAGCCCCACACGCTATGGGGCAGCCCCACAGCAGCCTGTACCATGTGTGGGTGCAGGGAGAAGTGCTGTGGGGCAGCTCCTATCCCCCCACACCATGGCTCAGCCCCACATCTCCCCCTCCCCATGCTCTGCATCCCCCTCCCCCATGCTCTGAGTCCCCCTCCCCATGCCCTGAGTCCCCCCTCCCCACGCCATGGGGCAGCCCCACACGCTATGGGGGCAGCCCCACAGCAGCATGTACCATGTGTGGGTGCAGGGGGAAGTGCTGTGGGGCAGCTCCTATCCCCCTCCCCACGCCCTGAATCCCCCCTCCCCATGCCCTGAGTCCCCCTCCCCATGCCATGGGGCAGCCCCACACGCCATGGGGCAGCCCCACACGCTATGGGGGCAGCCCCATAGGGCACGTACCAGGTCAGGGTGCAGGGGGAAGCGCTGTGGGGCAGCTCCTATCCCCCTCCCCATGCTCTGCATCCCCCTCCCCATGCCCTGAGTCCTCCCCCTCCCCACGCCATGGGGCAGCCCCACACGCCATGGGGCAGCCCCACACGCTATGGGGCAGCCCCATAGGGCACGTACCAGGTCAGGGTGCAGGGGGAAGCGCTGTGGGGCAGCTCCTATCCCCCTCCCCATGCTCTGCATCCCCCTCCCCATGCCCTGAGTCCCCCTCCCCATGCCCTGAGTCCCCCTGCCCACGCCATGGGGCAGCCCCACAGGGCACGTACCAGGTCAGGGTGCAGGGGGAAGCGCTGTGGGGCAGCCCCTATCCCCCTACACCATGGCTCAGTCCCCTCCCCATGCCCTGAGTCCCCCTCCCCATGCTATGGGGCAGCCCCACACGCCATGGGGCAGCCCCACAGCAGCCTGTACCATGTGTGGGTGCAGGGGGAAGCGCTGTGGGGCAGCTCCTATCCCCCCACACCATGGCTCAGCCCCACATCTCCCCCTCCCCATGCCCTGAGTCCCCCTCCCCACGCCATGGGGCAGCCCCACACGCCATGGGGCAGCCCCACAGGGCACGTACCAGGTCAGGGTGCAGGGGGAAGCGCTGGGGGGCAGCTCCTATCCCCCTCCCCATGCTCTGCATCCCCCTCCCCATGCCCTGAGTCCCCCTGCCCACGCCATGGGGCAGCCCCCACACGCCATGGGGCAGCCCCACAGGGCACGTACCAGGTCAGGGTGCAGGGGGAAGCGCTGGGGGTCGGCCCTGGCCTGCTGCAGCTGCCCCTGGCTCAGGCACACGGCGCTGTGCTGGCGGCAGAACCAGCGGCACGAGCGGCACGAGGAGCGGCCGGAGCCCACGAACAGCGGGAGGCAGCGCTCACACTGCGGCCCCTGCGGGCACACGCGCGCCACTGACCCACAAGTGGCACACAGCGACCCACAAGTGACCCATAGTGACACACAGTGACCTCAAGTGACCCATAAGTGACACACAGTGACCCATAGGTGACCCACAAGTGACACACAGACCCACAAGTGGCACACAAGTGAGCCACAGTGAGCTAGTGACCTCAAGTGACCCACAAGTGACACACAGTGACCCACAAGTGACACACAGTGACCCATAGTGACACACAAGTGACACAAAAGTGACCCATAGTGGCACACAGTGACCCACAAGTGAGCTAAAGTGACCTCAAGTGACCCACAAGTGACACACAGACCCACAAGTGGCACACAGTGACCCACAAGTGACCCATAGTGACACACAGTGACCCATAGTGGCACACAGTGACACACAGTGACCCACAAGTGACACACAAGTGACCCACAGTGGCACAGAGTCACACACAGAGACCCACAAGTGACCCACAAGTGACACACAGTGACCCAGAGTGGCACACAGAGACACACAGAGACCCACAAGTGACCCACAAGTGACACACAGTGACCCACAGTGGCCCACAAGTGGCACACAGTCACACACAGAGACCCACAAGTGACCCACAGTGACCCACAAGTGACACACAAGTGACACACAAGTGAGCTAAAGTGACCCACAAGTGGCACACAGTCACACACAGAGACCCACAAGTGACCCACAGTGACACACAGAAGCCAGGTCAGACACCCCCATATCCCCTGCACCCCATCCCCCCCTGACTTCCCCAAGCCCCCCCTGTGCCCCCCACCCCCTGTACCCCCCACCCCCTGTGCCCCCCTGTACCCCCCTGTACCCCCCCTGTGCCCCCCTGTACCCCCCTGTACCCCCCTTTTTGCCCCCCTGCACCCACCTGGGTGTTGTCCCTGCACTGGTGGCACACGTTGGGCTGGGCTGGGCTGGGGCACTGGCCGTGGCCGTGGCAGCCGCAGGGGACGGAGCAGTCGGGTCCCACGAAGCCAAAGTGGCAGCGACAGAGCTCAGGGAGCTCACAGGAGCCGTTGGCACAGCCCTGGGAGCACACGGGCTGGCACTGCCCCGTCACCCTGCACCAGTAACACACCAGTAACACCAGTTAGAGACCAGTAACCACCAGTGACACACACGGGCTGGCACTGCCCCGTCACCCTGCACCAGTAACACCAGTTAGAGACCAGTAACCACCAGTGACACACACACGGGCTGGCACTGCCCCGTCACCCTGCACCAGTAACACCAGTTAGAGACCAGTAACCACCAGTTACAGACCAGTGACACACACGGGCTGGCACTGCCCCGTCACCCTGCACCAGTAACACCAGTTAGAGACCAGTAACCACCAGTGAGAGACCAGTGACACACACACGGGCTGGCACTGCCCCGTCACCCTGCACCAGTTACACCAGTTAGAGACCAGTAACCACCAGTGACACACACACGGGCTGGCACTGCCCCGTCACCCTGCACCAGTAACACCAGTTACACACCAGTAACCACCAGTTAGAGACCAGTGACACACACACGGGCTGGCACTGCCCCGTCACCCTGCACCAGTTACACCAGTTAGAGACCAGTAACCACCAGTTACAGACCAGTGACACACACGGGCTGGCACTGCCCCGTCACCCTGCACCAGTTACACCAGTTAGAGACCAGTAACCACCAGTTACAGACCAGTGACACACACGGGCTGGCACTGCCCCGTCACCCTGCACCAGTTACACCAGTTAGAGACCAGTAACCACCAGTTAGAGACCAGTGACACACACGGGCTGGCACTGCCCCGTCACCCTGCACCAGTTACACCAGTTAGAGACCAGTAACCACCAGTTAGAGACCAGTGACACACACGGGCTGGCACTGCCCCGTCACCCTGCACCAGTAACACCAGTTAGAGACCAGTTAGAGACCAGTAACCACCAGTTAGAGACCAGTGACACACACGGGCTGGCACTGCCCCGTCACCCTGCACCAGTAACACCAGTTAGAGACCAGTTAGAGACCAGTAACCACCAGTTAGAGACCAGTGACACACACGGGCTGGCACTGCCCCGTCACCCTGCACCAGTAACACCAGTTAGAGACCAGTTAGAGACCAGTAACCACCAGTTAGAGACCAGTGACACACACACGGGCTGGCACTGCCCCGTCACCCTGCACCAGTTACACCAGTTAGAGACCAGTAACCACCAGTTAGAGACCAGTGACACACACGGGCTGGCACTGCCCCGTCACCCTGCACCAGTAACACCAGTTAGAGACCAGTTAGAGACCAGTAACCACCAGTTAGAGACCAGTGACACACACGGGCTGGCACTGCCCCGTCACCCTGCACCAGTAACACCAGTTAGAGACCAGTTAGAGACCAGTAACCACCAGTTAGAGACCAGTGACACACACGGGCTGGCACTGCCCCGTCACCCTGCACCAGTAACACCAGTTAGAGACCAGTTAGAGACCAGTAACCACCAGTTAGAGACCAGTGACACACACGGGCTGGCACTGCCCCGTCACCCTGCACCAGTAACACCAGTTAGAGACCAGTTAGAGACCAGTAACCACCAGTTAGAGACCAGTGACACACACACGGGCTGGCACTGCCCCGTCACCCTGCACCAGTTACACCAGTTAGAGACCAGTAACCACCAGTTAGAGACCAGTGACACACACGGGCTGGCACTGCCCCGTCACCCTGCACCAGTAACACCAGTTAGAGACCAGTAACCACCAGTTACAGACCAGTGACACACACGGGCTGGCACTGCCCCGTCACCCTGCACCAGTAACACCAGTTAGAGACCAGTTAGAGACCAGTAACCACCAGTTAGAGACCAGTGACACACACGGGCTGGCACTGCCCCGTCACCCTGCACCAGTAACACCAGTTAGAGACCAGTTAGAGACCAGTAACCACCAGTTAGAGACCAGTGACACACACGGGCTGGCACTGCCCCGTCACCCTGCACCAGTAACACCAGTTAGAGACCAGTAACCACCAGTTAGAGACCAGTGACACACACACGGGCTGGCACTGCCCCGTCACCCTGCACCAGTAACACACCAGTAACACCAGTTACACACCAGTAACCACCAGTGACACACACACGGGCTGGCACTGCCCCGTCACCCTGCACCAGTAACACCAGTTAGAGACCAGTAACCACCAGTTAGAGACCAGTGACACACACGGGCTGGCACTGCCCCGTCACCCTGCACCAGTTACACCAGTTAGAGACCAGTAACCACCAGTTAGAGACCAGTGACACACACGGGCTGGCACTGCCCCGTCACCCTGCACCAGTTACACCAGTTAGAGACCAGTAACCACCAGTTAGAGACCAGTGACACACACGGGCTGGCACTGCCCCGTCACCCTGCACCAGTAACACCAGTTAGAGACCAGTAACCACCAGTTAGAGACCAGTGACACACACGGGCTGGCACTGCCCCGTCACCCTGCACCAGTAACACCAGTTAGAGACCAGTTAGAGACCAGTAACCACCAGTTAGAGACCAGTGACACACACGGGCTGGCACTGCCCCGTCACCCTGCACCAGTAACACCAGTTAGAGACCAGTTAGAGACCAGTAACCACCAGTTAGAGACCAGTGACACACACGGGCTGGCACTGCCCCGTCACCCTGCACCAGTAACACCAGTTAGAGACCAGTTAGAGACCAGTAACCACCAGTTAGAGACCAGTGACACACACGGGCTGGCACTGCCCCGTCACCCTGCACCAGTTACACCAGTTAGAGACCAGTAACCACCAGTTAGAGACCAGTGACACACACGGGCTGGCACTGCCCCGTCACCCTGCACCAGTTACACCAGTTAGAGACCAGTAACCACCAGTTAGAGACCAGTGACACACACGGGCTGGCACTGCCCCGTCACCCTGCACCAGTAACACCAGTTAGAGACCAGTAACCACCAGTTAGAGACCAGTGACACACACGGGCTGGCACTGCCCCGTCACCCTGCACCAGTAACACCAGTTAGAGACCAGTTAGAGACCAGTAACCACCAGTTAGAGACCAGTGACACACACGGGCTGGCACTGCCCCGTCACCCTGCACCAGTAACACCAGTTAGAGACCAGTTAGAGACCAGTAACCACCAGTTAGAGACCAGTGACACACACGGGCTGGCACTGCCCCGTCACCCTGCACCAGTAACACCAGTTAGAGACCAGTTAGAGACCAGTAACCACCAGTTAGAGACCAGTGACACACACACGGGCTGGCACTGCCCCGTCACCCTGCACCAGTTACACCAGTTAGAGACCAGTAACCACCAGTTAGAGACCAGTGACACACACGGGCTGGCACTGCCCCGTCACCCTGCACCAGTAACACCAGTTAGAGACCAGTAACCACCAGTTACAGACCAGTGACACACACGGGCTGGCACTGCCCCGTCACCCTGCACCAGTTACACCAGTTAGAGACCAGTAACCACCAGTTAGAGACCAGTGACACACACGGGCTGGCACTGCCCCGTCACCCTGCACCAGTAACACCAGTTAGAGACCAGTTAGAGACCAGTAACCACCAGTTAGAGACCAGTGACACACACGGGCTGGCACTGCCCCGTCACCCTGCACCAGTAACACCAGTTAGAGACCAGTTAGAGACCAGTAACCACCAGTTAGAGACCAGTGACACACACGGGCTGGCACTGCCCCGTCACCCTGCACCAGTAACACCAGTTAGAGACCAGTTAGAGACCAGTAACCACCAGTTAGAGACCAGTGACACACACACGGGCTGGCACTGCCCCGTCACCCTGCACCAGTTACACCAGTTAGAGACCAGTAACCACCAGTTAGAGACCAGTGACACACACGGGCTGGCACTGCCCCGTCACCCTGCACCAGTAACACCAGTTAGAGACCAGTAACCACCAGTTACAGACCAGTGACACACACGGGCTGGCACTGCCCCGTCACCCTGCACCAGTAACACCAGTTAGAGACCAGTTAGAGACCAGTAACCACCAGTTAGAGACCAGTGACACACACGGGCTGGCACTGCCCCGTCACCCTGCACCAGTAACACCAGTTAGAGACCAGTTAGAGACCAGTAACCACCAGTTAGAGACCAGTGACACACACGGGCTGGCACTGCCCCGTCACCCTGCACCAGTAACACCAGTTAGAGACCAGTAACCACCAGTTAGAGACCAGTGACACACACACGGGCTGGCACTGCCCCGTCACCCTGCACCAGTAACACACCAGTAACACCAGTTACACACCAGTAACCACCAGTGACACACACACGGGCTGGCACTGCCCCGTCACCCTGCACCAGTAACACCAGTTAGAGACCAGTAACCACCAGTTAGAGACCAGTGACACACACGGGCTGGCACTGCCCCGTCACCCTGCACCAGTTACACCAGTTAGAGACCAGTAACCACCAGTTAGAGACCAGTGACACACACGGGCTGGCACTGCCCCGTCACCCTGCACCAGTTACACCAGTTAGAGACCAGTAACCACCAGTTAGAGACCAGTGACACACACGGGCTGGCACTGCCCCGTCACCCTGCACCAGTAACACCAGTTAGAGACCAGTTAGAGACCAGTAACCACCAGTTAGAGACCAGTGACACACACGGGCTGGCACTGCCCCGTCACCCTGCACCAGTAACACCAGTTAGAGACCAGTTAGAGACCAGTAACCACCAGTTAGAGACCAGTGACACACACGGGCTGGCACTGCCCCGTCACCCTGCACCAGTAACACCAGTTAGAGACCAGTTAGAGACCAGTAACCACCAGTTAGAGACCAGTGACACACACACGGGCTGGCACTGCCCCGTCACCCTGCACCAGTTACACCAGTTAGAGACCAGTAACCACCAGTTAGAGACCAGTGACACACACGGGCTGGCACTGCCCCGTCACCCTGCACCAGTAACACCAGTTAGAGACCAGTAACCACCAGTTACAGACCAGTGACACACACGGGCTGGCACTGCCCCGTCACCCTGCACCAGTAACACCAGTTAGAGACCAGTTAGAGACCAGTAACCACCAGTTAGAGACCAGTGACACACACGGGCTGGCACTGCCCCGTCACCCTGCACCAGTAACACCAGTTAGAGACCAGTTAGAGACCAGTAACCACCAGTTAGAGACCAGTGACACACACGGGCTGGCACTGCCCCGTCACCCTGCACCAGTAACACCAGTTAGAGACCAGTTAGAGACCAGTAACCACCAGTTAGAGACCAGTGACACACACACGGGCTGGCACTGCCCCGTCACCCTGCACCAGTAACACCAGTTAGAGACCAGTAACCACCAGTTAGAGACCAGTGACACACACGGGCTGGCACTGCCCCGTCACCCTGCACCAGTAACACACCAGTTACACCAGTTACACACCAGTAACCACCAGTGACACACACGGGCTGGCACTGCCCCGTCACCCTGCACCAGTAACACCAGTTAGAGACCAGTTAGAGACCAGTAACCACCAGTTAGAGACCAGTGACACACACGGGCTGGCACTGCCCCGTCACCCTGCACCAGTAACACCAGTTACACACCAGTAACCACCAGTGACACACACACGGGCTGGCACTGCCCCGTCACCCTGCACCAGTAACACCAGTAACCACCAGTTACACACCAGTAACACACCAGGATGTGCTCAGTGCCTCCCAGTCCCCTCCCAGTTCCCCCCAGTGCCCCCCAATTGCCCCCCCCACTGTCCCCTGGTGCCCCCCAGAGCCCCCCAAATGCCCCCTGAGCCCCCCACTCAGGTCCTGGCAGCTGTGTATAGGCTCTATTCCACTGCCCCCCTGTGCCCCCCAGACCCCCCCTGTGCCCCCCAAATGCCCCCCTGTGCCCCCCAGACCCCCTCTGTGCCCCCAAATGCCCCCCAGAACCCCCTGTGCCCCCCATAACTCCCCCTGTGCCCCCCAACTTCCCCCCAGACCCCCCTGGTGCCCCCCAGAGCCCCCCAAATGCCCCCTGAGCCCCCCACTCAGGTCCTGGCAGCTGTGTATAGGCTCTATCCCACTACCCCCCTGTACCCCTCTGTATCCCCCTGTGCCCCCCAAAATGCTCCCCAGACCCCCCTGGTGCCCCCAACTGCCCCCCACTGTCCCCTGGTGCCCCCCAGAGCCCCCCAGAGCCCCCCAAATGCCCCCGAGTCCCCCACTCAGGTCCTGGCAGCTGTGTATAGGCTCTGTCCCACTGCCCCCCTGTGCCCCCTGTGTCCCCAAATGCCCCCCAGAGCCCCCCAAAATGCCCCCCAGACCCCCCCAAATGCCCCCCAGACCCCCACTCACGGGTGGGGGCTGTAGCCCGGGGCGCAGACGCAGCGGTAGCCGCGCGGCAGGTCCTGGCAGCTGTGTATAGGCTCTATCCCACTGCCCCCCACTGCCCCCCAACTGCCCCCTGTGCCCCCCAAATGCCCCCCAGAACTCCCCCTGTGCCCCCCAATTGCCCCCCAGACCCCTCTATGCCCCCCAACTGCTCCCAGAGCACCCCAAATGCCCCCTGAGCCCCCCACTCAGGTCCTGGCAGCTGTGTATAGGCTCTATCCCACTGCCCCCCTGTGCCCCCCAGACCCCCCCTGTGCCCCCCAAATGCCCCCCAGAGCCCCCCAAAATGCCCCTCAGACCCCCCTGGTGCCCCCCCAGACCCCCACTCACGGGTGGGGGCTGTAGCCGGGGGCGCAGACGCAGCGGTAGCCGCGCGGCAGGTCCTGGCAGCTGTGTGTGGGCTCTATCCCACTGCCCCCCACTGCCCCCTGTGCCCCCCAAATGCCCCCTATGCCCCCCTGTGCCCCCCAAAATGCCCCCCAGACCCCCTGAGCCCCCCACTCACGGGTGGGGGCTGTAGCCGGGGGCGCAGACGCAGCGGTAGCCGCGCGGCAGGTCCTGGCAGCTGTGTATAGGCTCTATCCCACTGCCCCCCTGTACCCCTCTGTACCCCCCTGTGCCCCCCAAAATGCCCCCCAGACCCCCCAGACCCCCTGAGCCCCCCACTCACGGGTGGGGGCTGTAGCCGGGGGCACAGACGCAGCGGTAGCCGCGCGGCAGGTCCTGGCAGCTGTGTGTGGGGCCGCAGTCGTGGTGCCCGTTCTCACACTCATCCTCGGGGGGACACGTGAGGAAGGACCAGACCGAGCCCGACCCGCACGCCTGAGCCAGCCCTGGGGGGCAGCACGGCATTGGGGGACCCCCTGAGACACCCCGAAACCCCCAGAGACCCCCCCAACCCCCCAGACACCCCAAAACCCCCCAGAGACACCCCAAAACCTCCAGAGACCCCTCAAACCCCCAGAGACACCCCGAAACCTCCAGAGCCCCCCAAAACCTTCCAGAGACCCCAAAACCCCCCAGAGACACCCCAAATCCCCCAGAGACACCCCAAAACCCCCAGAGACACCCCAAAACCCCCCAGAGACCCCAAAACCCTCCAGGGACACCCCAAAAACCTCCAGAGACCCCCAAAACCCCCCAAAGACCCCCAAACCCCCAGAGACACCCCAAGCCTCCCATAGACCCCAAAACCCCCCTGAGACAACCCAAACCCTCTGTGCCCCAGAGACCCCCCCAAATCCCCCAGAGACACCCCAAACCTCCCATAGCCCCCCCAACCCCCCAGAGCCCCCCAAAACCCCCAGAGACACCCCAAAACACCCTGTGCCCCCAGAGTCCCCCCCAACCCCCCAGAGACACCCTGAAACCCCCAGAGCCCCCCCAAACCCCCTTGTGCCCCCCACAGACCCCCCAAACCTCCAGAGACACCCCAAAACCCCCATAACCCCCCTCAAACCCCCCCATAACCCCCCTCAGACTCCTCATAGCCCCCCAAAACTCCCCTCATACCCCTCATAGCCCCCCAAAACCCCTCATAGCCCCCCAAAACTCCCCTCAAACCCCCATATCCCCCCATAAGGCCCCTAAACCCCCCCAAAACCTCCCTCAGACCCCCCATACCCCCCCATAACCCCCCCAAACCTCCCTCAGATCCCTCATAGCCCCCCAAAACCCCCCTCAAACCCCTCATAGCCCCCCAAAACTCCCAAATCCCCCCTCAAACCCCCCATAATGCCCCTCAAACCCCTCATAGCCCCCCAAAACCCCCCTCAGACCCCCCAAAATCCCCCTCAGACTCTTTATAGCCCCCCAAAACCCCCCCCAGACCCCTCATAGCCCCCCAAAACACACCTCAGACTCTTTATAGCCCCCCTAAAGCCCCCCATAACCCCCCTCAGACCCCTTGTAGCCCCCCAAATCCCCCCTCAGATCCCTCATAATCCCCCCAAAACCCCCCTCAAACCCCTCATAGCCCCCCTAAATCCCCCCAAAACCCCCCTCAGACCTCTCATAGCCCCCCAAAACCCCCCATAACGCCCCTCAAACCCCTCATAGCCCCCCTAAACCCCCCTCAAACCTCTCGTAGCCCCCCCAAACCCCCCCATAACCCCCCTTAGATCCCTCATAGCCCCCCAAAACCCCCCTCAAACCCCTCATAGCCCCCCAAAACCCCCCATAACGCCCCTCAACCCCCTCGTAGCCCCCCTAAAGCCCCCCAAAACACCCCTCATAGCCCCCCATAACCCCCCTCAAACCCCTCATAGCCCCCCAAAACCCCCCATAACTCCCCTGAGACCCCTTATAGCCCCCCAAAACCCCCCATAACTCCCCTCAAACCCCTCATAGCCCCCCAAAACCCCCCCATAACCCCCCTAAACCCCCTCATAACTCCCCTCAGACCCCTCATAGCCCCCCTAAACCCCCTCATAACCCCCCTCAAACCCCTCATAGCCCCCCCAAACCCCCCTCAAACCCCCCATAGCCCCCATAAACCCCCCAACCCCCCCATAACCCCCTTCAAACCCCTCATAAGCCCCCTAAAATCCCCCTCAAAGCCTCCAAAACCCCCCTCAGACCCCTCATAGCCTCCCATAACCCCTCCATGACCCCCCTCAAACCCCTCATAGCCCCCCATAACCCCCTTCAGACCCCTCATAGCCCCCCAAAACCCCCCTCAGACCCCTTATAGCCCCTCCATGAACCCCCTCAAACCCCTCATAGTCCCCCATAACCCCCCAAAAACCCCCCATAACCCCCTCATAGCCCCCCATAATCCCCTTCAAACCCCCCCCCAGCCCCCCCAGCCCCCGTTACCGTGGTGGGGCCCGTGCAGCCCCCCCTGGAGGCAGCGGCCGCCGCCGTCGAGGCCGGGCCGGGAGCACCAGCCGCAGTGGGGCAGCTGCAGGCAGCGGGAGCAATGGGGGGCAGCCCCACAGCCCCCCCCACACTGCGCCCCCCCGGAGCCCCCCCCCGGGGAGGAGCCCCCCAGGAGCCGCCCGCAGGCACCGGCCAGGCAGCGCAGGGGCACGAACCAGGGGCTGAGGCACTGCGGGGACACACCAGTGACACCAGTTACACACCAGTGGCACCAGTTACACACCAGTGGCACCAGTTACACACCAGCCACACACCAGTGACATCAGTTACACACCAGTTACATACCAGTGACCACTCTGACCAACCAGTGACCCCCTGCTCTGCCCCCCAAGTGCCCCCAGCCCCCTCCCCCTGCCCCCCAAGTGCCCCCAACCCCCTCCCCCTGCCCCCCAAGTGCCCCCAGCCCCCTCCCCCTGCCCTCCAAGTGCCCCCAACCCCCTCCCCCTGCCCTCCAAGTGCCCCCAGCCCCTCTCCCCTGCCCTCCAAGTGCCCCCAGCCCCCTCCCCCTGCCCTCCAAGTGCCCCCAGCCCCTCTCCCCTGCCCTCCAAGTGCCCCCAACCCCCTCCCCCTGCCCCCCAAGTGCCCCCAGCCCCCTCCCCCTGCCCTCCAAGTGCCCCCAACCCCCTCCCCCTGCCCTCCAAGTGCCCCCAGCCCCTCTCCCCTGCCCTCCAAGTGCCCCCAACCCCCTCCCCCTGCCCTCCAAGTGCCCCCAACCCCCTCCCCCTGCCCCCCAAGTGCCCCCAACCCCCTCCCCCTGCCCCCCAAGTGCCCCCAGCCCCCTCCCCCTGCCCTCCAAGTGCCCCCAACCCCCTCCCCCTGCCCCCCAAGTGCCCCCAACCCCCTCCCCCTGCCCTCCAAGTGCCCCCAACCCCCTCCCCCTGCCCCCCAAGTGCCCCCAGCCCCCTCCCCCTGCCCCCCAAGTGCCCCCAACCCCCTCCCCCTGCCCTCCAAGTGCCCCCAACCCCCTCCCCCTGCCCCCCAAGTGCCCCCAGCCCCCTCCCCCTGCCCTCCAAGTGCCCCCAACCCCCTCCCCCTGCCCTCCAAGTGCCCCCAGCCCCTCTCCCCTGCCCTCCAAGTGCCCCCAACCCCCTCCCCCTGCCCTCCAAGTGCCCCCAACCCCCTCCCCCTGCCCCCCAAGTGCCCCCAGCCCCCTCCCCCTGCCCTCCAAGTGCCCCCAGCCCCTCTCCCCTGCCCTCCAAGTGCCCCCAACCCCCTCCCCCTGCCCCCCAAGTGCCCCCAGCCCCTCTCCCCTGCCCTCCAAGTGCCCCCAACCCCCTCCCCCTGCCCCCCAAGTGCCCCCAGCCCCTCTCCCCTGCCCTCCAAGTGCCCCCAACCCCCTCCCCCTGCCCTCCAAGTGCCCCCAACCCCCTCCCCCTGCCCCCCAAGTGCCCCCAACCCCCTCCCCCTGCCCTCCAAGTGCCCCCAACCCCCTCCCCCTGCCCCCCAAGTGCCCCCAGCCCCCTCCCCCTGCCCCCCAAGTGCCCCCAGCCCCCTCCCCCTGCCCTCCAAGTGCCCCCAACCCCCTCCCCCTGCCCTCCAAGTGCCCCCAACCCCCTCCCCCTGCCCTCCAAGTGCCCCCAGCCCCTCTCCCCTGCCCCCCAAGTGCCCCCAACCCCCTCCCCCTGCCCCCCAAGTGCCCCCAACCCCCTCCCCCTGCCCCCCAAGTGCCCCCAGCCCCCTCCCCCTGCCCTCCAAGTGCCCCCAACCCCCTCCCCCTGCCCCCCAAGTGCCCCCAACCCCCTCCCCCTGCCCCCCAAGTGCCCCCAACCCCCTCCCCGTGCCCCCCAAGTGCCCCCAGCCCCCTCCCCATGCCCCCCAAGTGCCCCCAACCCCCTCCCCCTGCCCCCCAAGTGCCCCCAGCCCCCTCCCCCGTGCCCCCCTGACCATGCCCAATCCCCTCCCCCTGCCCCCCAAGTGCCCCCAGCCCCCTCCCCCGTGCCCCCCTGACCATGCTGAGCGCGGTGCTCCAGAGGCAGTGCCCTGTGTCGCCGTCGGCGCCGCTGGAGCCCAGGCAGAGGGCGCAGGAGCGCTGCTGGTGACAGGGGACGGGGCAGCGCGGCGCCGGCGCCTCGGGAGACGCGTTGAGCTGGGGGTGGCTGAGGCAGTCCCAGTCATAGGAGGGCTGGGAGCTCAGGCTGCGGGGGGACTCGCCTGGGGAGGGGGCAACAGGCCCTCAGAGACCCTCCCAGAGATCCCCACAGACACCCCAGAGACAAGCCTATAGCGCCCTGGTCTCCCATCCAAGCGCTAACCAGGCCCGACCCTGCTTAGCTTCAGAGACCAAAAAAGACCCCACAGACCACAGAGACCCCCAGTTATAAGAGAGCTGGGTGCTCTGGATGCAGTGGGTCTGGCCTGGGGAGGGGGTGAGATCCCTCAGAGACCCCCATAGATCCCTCAGAGACCCCCCAGAGATTCCTCCCAGAGCCAAGCCTACAGCACCCAGGGTTCCTCATGTGGTCTCCCATCCAAGCGCTAACCGGGCCAGACCCTGCTTAGCTTCAGAGACCAAAAAAGACCCCACAGAGCTCAGAGACCCCCAGTCAAGAGAGAGCTGGGAGCTCAGGATGTGGCCCAGTCCCTCCCAGTTCAACCATATCCCCTCCCAGCCCCTCCCAGTTCAACCATATCCCCTCCCAGTCCCTCCCAGTTCAACCATATCCCCTCCCAGTGCCTCCCAGTTCAACCATATCCCCTCCCAGTCCCTTTCCAGTCCCTCCCAGTTCAACCATATCCCCTCCCAGTGCCTCCCAGTGCCCCCCAGTGCCTCCCAGTTCTACCCTATCCCCTCCCAGTACCTCCCAGTCCCCACCCAGTGCCCCCTAGTTCCACCATATTCCCTCCCAGTCCCTCCCAGTGCCTCCCAGTTCTACCCTATCCCCTCCCAGTACCTCCCAGTCCCCACCCAGTGCCCCCTAGTTCCACCATATCCCCTCCCAGTCCCTCCCAGTTCTGCCATATCCCTTCCCAGTGCCCCCCAATCCCCTCCCAGTCCCTCCCAGTTCTGCCATATCCCTTCCCAGTGCCCCCCAATCCCCTCCCAGTCCCTCCCAGTTCTGCCATATCCCTTCCCAGTGCCCCCCAATCCCCTCCCAGTCCCTCCCAGTGCCCCCCAGTGCCTCCTAGTTCTGCCATATCCCCTCCCAGTTCCCCCATATCCCCTCCCAGTGCCTCCCAGCCTCCTCCCAGTGCCTCCCACTGCCCCCCAGTGCCCCCCAGTGCGTACCAGTGCGCTTGAGCTGGTGTGTCCAGAGCTGCTCCGAGCAGTTGGCGGCCGCCAGCACCGGGCGCTGGGCCAGGGGACACTGAGGCAGCTCCTGCCCACAGCTGCTCCCACGGCTCACACACAGCCCCTCGGGGCAGCTGGGGCACCACTGGCACGGGGGCGGCTGCGGGGGGACAGGGGGGTGAGGCTGGGGGGCACTGGGAGGCACTGGGAGGCACTGGGAGGGGACTGGGAGGCACTGGGAGGGACTGGGAGGGGACTGGGGGGGGACTGGGAGGCACTGGGAGGGGCTGGGAGGGGACTGGAAGGGACTGGGAGGCACTGGGAGGCACTGGGAGGGGACTGGGAGGCACTGGGAGGCACTGGGAGGGGACTGGGGGGCACTGGGAGGCACTGGGAGGCACTGGGAGGGGACTGGGAGGGACTGGGAGGGGACTGGGAGGCACTGGGAGGGACTGGGAGGCACTGGGAGGCACTGGGAGGGGACTGGAGGGCACTGGGAGGGGCTGGGAGGGGACTGGGAGGGACTGGGAGGGACTGGGAGGCACTGGGAGGGGACTGGGAGGGACTGGGAGGGGACTGGGAGGGACTGGGAGGGACTGGGAGGCACTGGGAGGCACTGGGAGGGGACTGGAGGGCACTGGGAGGGGCTGGGAGGGGACTGGGAGGGACTGGGAGGCACTGGGAGGCACTGGGAGGGGACTGGGAGGGACTGGGAGGGGACTGGGAGGCACTGGGAGGGGACTGGGAGGGACTGGGAGGGGACTGGGAGGCTCACACACAGCCCCTCGGGGCAGCTGGGGCACCACTGGCACGGGGGCGGCTGCGGGGGGACAGGGGGGTGAGGCTGGGGGGCACTGGGAGGCACTGGGAGGCACTGGGAGGGGACTGGGAGGCACTGGGAGGCACTGGGAGGGGACTGGGAGGCACTCGGAGGCACTGGGAGGGACTGGGAGGGACTGGGAGGGGACTGGGAGGCACTGGGAGGCACTGGGAGGGGACTGGGAGGCACTGGGAGGCACTGGAGGGGACTGAGAGGGGTCAGTTGTGGGGCAGTTATGGGTCGGGGGTTGCTGTGGGTCAGCTATGGGTCAGTTGTGGGTCAGGGGGTCTCTGTGGGTCAGTTATGGGTCAGTTGTGGGTCGCTGTGGGTCTGACCTGCGTGGCCATGGGGTCAGTTATGGGTCAGTTATGGGTCAGTTATGGGTCAGGGGGTCGCTGTGGGGCAGCAGTGGGTCGCCATGGGTTGCTGTGGGTCAGTTATGGGTCGCTATGGGGCAGCTGTGGGTCAGTTATGGGTCAGGGGGTGTCTGTGGGTCAGTTATGGGTCAGGGGGTGTCTGTGGGTCAGTTATGGGTCGCTATGGGGCAGCAGTGGGTCAGGGGGTGTCTGTGGGTCGCTGTGGGGCAGCTGTGGGGCAGCAGGGGGTGTCTGTGGGGCAGCAGTGGGTCAGGGGGTGTCTGTGGGTCGCTGTGGGGCAGTTATGGGGCAGCAGGGGGTGTCTGTGGGTCTGACCTGTGTGCCCATGGGGTGCTGCCCCACACACTCGCTGCAGCTCCGCTGGCCATGGGTCAGTTATGGGTCGGTTATGGGTTGGTTATGGGTCAGGGGGTGTCTGTGGGGCAGCAGTGGGTCAGGGGGTGTCTGTGGGTCGCTGTGGGGCAGTTGTGGGGCAGCAGGGGGTCGCTGTGGGTCTGACCTGCGTGCCCATGGGGTGCTGCCCCACACACTCGCTGCAGCTCCGCTGGCCATGGGTTGGTTATGGGTCGGTTATGGGTCGGTTATGGGTCAGGGGGTCGCTATGGGGCAGCAGTGGGTCAGTTATGGGTCGCTATGGGGCAGCAGTGGGGCAGTTGTGGGTCTGACCTGCGTGCCCATGGGGTGCTGCCCCACACACTCGCTGCAGCTCCGCTGCCCATGGGTCAGTTGTGGGTTGGTTATGGGTTGGTTATGGGTTGGTTATGGGTTGGTTATGGGTCAGGGGGTGTCTGTGGGGCAGTTATGGGGCGCTATGGGGCAGCAGTGGGGCAGTTGTGGGTTGGTTATGGGTCAGTTATGGGTTGGTTATGGGTTGGTTATGGGTCAGGGGGTGTCTGTGGGGCAGTTATGGGTCGCTGTGGGGCAGTTATGGGGCAGCAGTGGGGCAGTTGTGGGTCTGACCTGCGTGCCCATGGGGTGCTGCCCCACACACTCGCTGCAGCTCCGCTGGCCATGGGTCAGTTATGGGTTGGTTATGGGTCGGTTATGGGTCAGGGGGTCGCTATGGGGCAGCAGTGGGTCAGTTATGGGTCGCTATGGGGCAGCAGTGGGGCAGTTATGGGTCTGACCTGCGTGCCCATGGGGTGCTGCCCCACACACTCGCTGCAGCTCCGCAGCCGCCGGCACTCGCGGGGGGAGGGGTCACAGGCGGCAGCTCCAGGGTCACAGCCCAGCCTGGCCATTTGCATCTCATTTGCATCTCATTTGCATACAGCCCAGCCTCCCCTGACCCCCAAACCCCCCCAGCCCCCTCAGAGTCTCCCAAACCCCCCCAAAAGCCCCCAGACCCCTCAGACCCCCTTAAACCCCCCCAAACCCCCCCAAAATCCCCCCAAACCCCCCCAGACCCCCTCAACCCCCCCCAGCCCCCTCCCCAGCCCCCCAAAACCCCCCTGGACCCCCCCCAGCCCTCCCCCAGACCCCCAAACCCCCCCAGCCCCTCACCTTCACGCAGCCTCAGCCCCTCAGCCCCCTCCCAGCCCCCCAAATCCCCCTCAGCCCCCCCAAACCCCCCCTCAGACCCCCCCAAAACCCCCCCAGCTCCCCCCAGAGACCCTCCAGCCCCCTCCTCACTCCCCCAGACCCCCCTCAAACCCCTCCCAGCCCCTCTCCCAGCCCCCAAACCCTCCCCAGTCCCCCAAATCCCCCCAGACCCCTCCCCAGACCCCCCCAGCCCCCCAAAACCTCCCCCAACCCCCCCCAGACCCCCCAAACCTCCCCCAAACCCCCCCCAGCCCCCTCCCCAGCCCCCCCAAACCCCCCTCAGACCCCCCCAAAACCCCTCCCAGCCCCCTCCCCACTCCCCAAGACCCCCCCAAATCCCCCCCAAATCTCCCCTGGAATCCCCCAAACCCCCCTCTCCCAGCCCCCCAAACTTTCTCCAGCCCCCCAAAACCCCCCTGGACCCCCCTGGACCCCCCCCAGCCCCTCCTCAGCCCCCCAAACCCCCCCCAGCCCCCTCCCCACTCCCCAAGACCCCCCGAAATCCCCCCTGGACCCCCCCAAAGCCCCCCTAGCCCCCCATACCCCCCTCAGTCCCCCAGCCCCCCAAAACCCCCAAACTCCCCCCAGATCCCCTCAAACCCCCCCAAACCTCCCAAAAAAAACCCCCCAGACCCCTCCGAGCCCCTCCCCAGCCCCCCAAAACCCCCCCAGACCCCCCAAAACTCCCCCAGCTCCCCCCAAAGACCCTCCAGCCCCCTCCCCACTCCCCTAGACCCCCCTCAAACCCCCCCCAGCTCCCTCTCCAGCCCCCCAAACCCCCCCCAGACCCCCTCAAACCCCCTCATATCCCCCCCAGCCCCCTCCCCAGCCCCCCCAATCCCCTCCAAACCCCCCCCAGCCCCCCCCAGCCCCCCCCAGCCCCTCACCCTCGCGCAGCCTCAGCCCCCCCGGCACCTCCCCCGGCACCACACGCAGGCGGCTCCGGCGCCGTCGCAGCTCTCGGGGTGGGGGAGGGTCTCGCAGGGGTCTTTGGGGACCCTCAGAGCCACGAGGCGCCCCAGGACCCCCCCGTTGAACCCCCCCGACACGAACACGCGGCCCCCGGCCACGGCCACGGCGTGGGCGACCGAGCGGCTCATGGGCTCGCCCAGCACCGGGGAGGGCTGCGGGGGGGGGAGGGGAGGCTCAGGGACCACCCCCAAAACGCCCCTCCCCCACGGAATAGACCCCCCCCAAAACGCCCCTCCCCCACTGACACCCCCCCCAAAGCCCCTCCCCCACTGCTGACACCCCCAAATCCACTGGGACCCCCCCAAAGCCCCTCCCCCAAAGAAGAGATCCCCCCAAAACGGCCCCTCCCCCACTGACACCCCCCCAAAACGCCCTCCCCCAAAGAAGAGACCCCCCCAAAGCCCCTCCCCCACTGACACCCCCCCAAAACGCCCCTCCCCCACTGACAGACCCCCCCAAACCCAATGACCCCCCCCCCCACGGAATAGACCCCCCCCCAAAACGCCCCTCCCCCACTGACACCCCCCCAAAGCCCCTCCCCCAAAGAAGAGACCCCCCCAAAACGGCCCCTCCCCCACTGACAGCCCCCCAAAGCCCCCAAAGCCCCTCCCCCAAAGAAGAGACCCCCCCAAAGCCCCTCCCCCACTGCTGACACCCCCAAAGCCACTGGGACCCCCCCAAATCCAATGACACCCCCTAAAAAGCCCCTCCCCCAAGGAATAGACCCCCCCAAAGCCCCTCACCCACTGACAGCCCCCCCAAACCCAATGACACCCCCCAAAAAGCCCCTCCCCGACTGCTGACACCCCCCAAATCCACTGGGACCCCCCAAAAAGCCCCTCCCCCACTTACAGGCCCCCCAAACCCAATGACAGCCCCCCAAAGCCCCTCCCCCAAAGAAGAGACCCCCCAAAAAGCCCCTCCCCCACTGACAGACCCCCCCAAACCCACTGACACCCCCCAAACTCCCCCTTGAACCCCCCCCCCACAACCCCTCCCCCTTATTTTTGGGGTCCCCTCTGTCCCCCCCACTCCTAAACCAAGTTGGGACCCCCCCAGGACCCCCCCAAATCCCCCCCAGCCCCCTCCCCAGTCTCCCCTTTCCCCTCCAGCCCCCCCAAACCGCCCCCTTGCACCCCCCCACGCCCCCTCCCCCCTTATTTTTGGGGTCCCCCCTGCCCCCCCCACTCCTAAACCAGGTTGAGACCCCCCCAGGACCCCCCCAAATCCTCCCCAGCCCCCTCCCCAGCCCCTCCCTTCCCCTCCAGCCCCCCCAAACTGCCCCCTTGCACCCCCCCCACCCCCTCCCCCCTTATTTTGGGGTCCCCTCCCCGTTTTTGGGGTCCCCCCCGGTTTTTGGGGTGCCCCCACCTGGGTGCAGCTGCAGCCACGTGTTGCACCTCACTGGGTAGAAGTAGAAGCCCCCTCCCCCCTTATTTTTGGGGTCCCCTTCCCCATTTTTGGGGTCCCCCTCCCCATTTTTGGGGTGCCCCCCGGTTTTTGGGGTGCCCCCACCTGGGTGCAGCTGCAGCCACGTTGCACCTCACTGGGTAGAAGTAGAAGCCCCCTCCCCCTTATTTTTGGGGTCCCCTTCCCCATTTTTGGGGTGCCCACCCCCATTTTGGGGTCTCCCACCCCCATTTTTGGGGTCCCCCTCCCCCATTTTTGGGGTCCCCCCCCGGTTTTTGGGGTGCCCTCACCTGGGTGCAGCTGCAGCCACGTGTTGCACCTCACTTGGTAGAAGTGGAGGCTCTGGCTGAAGTCCTGGCTGGGGGTCCTGCCCCCCAAAACCAGCAGCACGTCCCCCAGCAGCGCCCCCCCGTGCAGAAAGTGGGGAGGGGGCTGGGGGGGGGGGTCATGAGGTCAAAGGGGGGGTCGTGGGAGGGGTTAAAAGGGGGAGGGGCAAAGTGGGAACCCCCCAACACCCCCAAAAAAGCCTCTGAACCCCCAAACCCCCCCTGAACCCCCAGACCCCCGTTTGCCCCCCCAAACTCCCCCCTGACCCCCCCAGATCCCCTCCAACCCTCCCCCCAGACCCCCCTTTGCCCCCCAAACCCCCCTAAACCCCCTCAATCCCCCCCATCTCCCTCCCCAACCCCTCCAACCCCCCCAGACCCCCCCAAACCCCCTCCATCCCCCCTAATCCCCCCAAATCCCCCCCAAACCCCCTCCATCCATCCCCCTAAACCCCCTCCCCAACCCCCTCCCTCCCCCTCCCCATCCCCTCCATCCCCCCCAAACCCCCCCAAATCCCCTCCCCATCCCCCCATCCCCCCAACCCCCCCAACCCCCCAAACCCCCCCAAATCCCCTCCCCATCCCCCCAACCCCTCCATCCCCCCCAAACCCCCCCTCTATCCCCCTCCCCATCCCCCCCATCCCCCATCCCCCCAAACCCCCCTCCATCCCCCTCCCTCCCCCTCCCCATCCCCCCCAAACTCCCCTCCATCCCCCCCCATCCCCCTCCATCCCCCCCAAACCCCCCCAACCCCCCCTCCACCCCCCTCCATCCCCCTTCAGACCCCCCAATCCCCTCCCCATCCCCCCAAACTGCCTCTATCCCCCTCCATCCCCCCCCAAACCCCCCCCAAACCCCCCTCCATCCCCCTCCATCCCCCTCAGACCCCCCCATCCCCCTCCCCATCCCCCTCCATCCCCCAAACCCCCCTCCATCCCCCTCTCCAACCCCCCCATCCCCCCCATCCCCCCCATCCCCCCAAATCCCCCCCTCCATCCCCCTCCCCATCCCCCCCAAACTCCCCCAAACCCCCCCAAACCCCCTCCATCCCCCTCCCCAACCCCTCCATCCCCCCCAAACTCCCCTCCATCCCCCCCATCCCCCCAAACCCCCCCAAATCCCCTCCATCCCCCTCCCCATCCCCCCCAAAGCCCCTCCATCCCCCTTCATCCCCCCAAACCCCCTCCCCATCCCCCCCAATCCCCCAAATCCCCCCCAAACCCCCCTCCATCCCCCTCCCCATCCCCCCCATCCCCCCAAACCCCCCCAAATCCCCTCCCCATCCCCCTCCCCATCCCCCCCATCCCCCCCAAACCCCCCAAATCCCCTCCCCATCCCCCTCCCCATCCCCCCCATCCCCCCCAAACTCCCTCAAAGCCCCTCCCCATCCCCTCCCCATCCCTCCCAGACCCCTCCATCCCCCCCAAACCCCCTCCCCATCCCCCCCAATCCCCCCAAACCCCCCTCCATCCCCCTCCCCATCCCTCCCATCCCCCCCAAAACCCCCCAAACCCCCCTCCATCACCCCCCAAATCCCCTCCCCATCCTCCCCAACCCCCCCAACCCCCCAAACCCCCCTCCATCCCCCTCCCCATCCCCCTCCCCATCCCCCTCAAACTCCCCTCCATCCCCCTCCCCATCCCCTCCATCCCCCCCAAACTCCCCAAACTCCCCCAAACCCCTCCATCCCCCCCATCCCCCCAAATCCCCCCAAATCCCCCCTCCATCCCCCTCCCCATCCCCCTCAAACTCCCCTCCATCCCCCTCAGACCCCCCCCATCCCCCTCCATCCCCCCTCCCCATCCCCTCCATCCCCCCCAAACTCCCCCAAACCCCCCCTCCATCCCCCCTCCCCATCCCCCCCAATCCCCCCAAATCCCCCCCAAACCCCCCTCCATCCCCCTCCCCATCCCCCCCAATCCCCCCCAAACTCCCTCAAAGCCCCTCCCCATCCCTCCCAGACCCCTCCATGCCCCCCAAACCCCCTCCCCATCCCCCCAATCCCCCCAAATCCCCCCCAAACCCCCCTCCATCCCCCTCCCCATCCCCCCCCATCCCCCCCAAAACCCCCCAAACCCCCCTCCATCACCCCCAAACCCCCTCCCCATCCCCCCCAATCCCCCCAAATCCCCCCAAACCCCCCTCCATCCCCCTCCCCAACCCCTCCCCATCCCCCCCAATCCCCCCAAATCCCCCCCAAAAACCCCCTCCATCCCCTCCCCAACCCCTCCCTCCCCCTCCATCCCCCCCATCCCCCCCATCCCCCCAAACCCCCCCAAACCCCCTCCCCATCCCCCCCAATCCCCCCAAACCCCCCCAAGCCCCCCTCCATCCCTCCCTCCATTCCTCCATCCCCCTCCCCAACCCCTCCCTCCCCCTCCCCAAACCCCCCAACCCCCCAAAGCCCCTCCCTGCCCCCCCAAACCCCCCTAAACCCCCTCCATCCCCCTCCTCATCCCCCCTTTGCCCCCCCCCAAGCCCCCCTCCATCCCCCTCCCTCCCCCTCCATCCCCCCAAACCCCCCTCCATCCCCCTCCCCATCCCCCCCATCCCCCCCAAAGACCCCCAAACCCCCTCCCCAACCCCCTCCCTCCCCCTCCCCATCCCCCCAAATCCCCCCCAAACCCCCCCAAACCCCCTCCTCACTGCCCCAGACCCCCTCCCCATCCCCCCCAAATCCCCCCCAAACCCCCCTCCATCCCCCTCCCCAGACCCCCCCCATACCCCAAACCCCCAATCCCCTCCCCCATCCCCCCCAATCCCCCCCAAACCCCCTCCCCAACCCCTCCATCCCCCCCAATCCCCCCAAATCCCCCCCAAACCCCCCTCCATTCCCCCCTCCCTGCCCCCCCAACCCCCCTCCATCCCCCCAAACCCCTCCCCAACCCCCTCCCTCCCCCTCCCCATCCCCCCCAACCCCCCTAAACTCCCCCCATCCCCCCCATCCCCCCCAAACCCCCCCAAGCCCCCCTCCATCCCTCCCTCCATTCCTCCATCCCCCTCCCCAACCCCTCCCTCCCCCTCCCCAGACCCCCAATCCCCCCAAAGCCCCTCCCTGCCCCCCCAAACCCCCCTAAACCCCCTCCATCCCCCTCCCCATCCCCCCAAAGCCCCCTCCATCCCCCTCCATTCCCCTTCATCCCCCCAAACCCCCCTCCCCAACCCCCTCCCTCCCCCTCCCCATTCCCCCCAAACCCCCCTCCCTCCCCCTCCATCCCCTCCCCAGACCCCTCCCTCCCCCTCCATCCCCCTCCCCAGCCCCCCCAACGCCCCCAAACCCCCCAATCCCCTCCCCATCCCCCTCCCCATCCCCCCCCATCCCCCCAAACCCCCCCAAACCCCCTCCCCAACCCCCTCCCTCCCCCTCCCCATCCCCCCCAAACCCCCCTCCCTCCCCCTCCCCATCCCCCCCAAATCCCCCCCAAACCCCCCCAAACCCCCTCCTCACTGCCCCAGACCCCCTCCCCATTCCCCCCAAATCCCCCCCAAACCCCCCTCCATCCCCCTCCCCAGACCCCCCCATACCCCCAAACCCCCCAATCCCCTCCCCATCCCCCCCAATCCCCCCCAAACCCCCTCCCCAACCCCTCCATCCCCCCCAATCCCCCCCAAACCCCCTCCCCATCCCCCTCCATCCCCCCCAAACCCCCCCAAACCCCCCTCCCTCCCCCTCCCCAACCCCTCCATCCCCCCCAAACCCCCCTCCATCCCCCTCCCCAACCCCTCCATCCCCCCCCAAACCCCCCCCAAACCCCCCTCCCTCCCCCTCCCCAACCCCTCCATCCCCCCCAAACCCCCCTCCATCCCCCCCAAACCCCCCTCCATCCCCCCCAATCCCACCTCCATCCCCTCTAAACCCCCCTCCATCCCCCTCCATCCCCCCCAAACCCCCCCAAAACCCCCTCCCTCCCCCTCCCCAACCCCTCCATCCCCCCCAAACCCCCCTCCCTCCCCCTCCCCAACCCCTCCATCCCCCCCAAACCCCCCTCCATCCCCCCCAATCCCACCTCCATCCCTCTAAAACCCCCCTCCCTCCCCCCTCCATCCCCCCCAAACCCCCCCAAACCCCCCTCCCTCCCCCTCCCCAACCCCTCCATCCCCCCCAAACCCCCCTCCCTCCCCCTCCCCAACCCCTCCATCCCCCCCAAACCCCCCTCCATCCCCCCCAATCCCACCTCCATCCCCTCTAAACCCCCCTCCCTCCCCCTCCATCCCCCCCAAACCCCCCCAAACCCCCCTCCATCCCCCTCCCCAACCCCTCCATCCCCCCCCAATCCCACCTCCATCCCCTCTAAACCCCCCCAAACCCCCCTCCTCCCCCTCCATCCCCCTCCCCAGACCCCTCCCTCCCCCTCCATCCCCCCCAAACCCCCCCAAACCCCCTCCCCATCCCCCCCCGTCTCTCACGGCGCTGCCGCGGGGCGGGCTCGATGCGGCTCCAGCGCCGGTCGCGCTGCCGGAGGCTGAAGAGTCCCGAGCCCGAGCCCGAGCCCGAGCCCGAGCCCGAGGCGCCGCCGAACACGAACAGCGCGGCCGCGCCCGCGTGGAACGACGCCGAGTGGCCCACGAGCGCTGCGGGGCACGGGTGGGGGGGCGGACCCAGAAGTGGGGGGCAGACCCATAAGTGAGACCCACAAGTGGGGGGTGAGACCCATAGAAGGGGAGGGGTGGGACCCAGGAGTGGGGGTCAGACCCATAAGTGGGGGGCAGACCCATAAGTGAGACCCATAAGTGGGGGGTCAGACCCATAGAAGGGGAGGGGTGAGACCCACAAGTGGGGGGTGAGACCCAGAAGTGGGGGTAGAGACCCATAAGTGGGGGGCGGGACCCATAAGTGGGGGGCAGACCCATAAGTGAGACCCATAAGTGGGGGGCGGGACCCATAAGTGGGGGGCGGGACCCATAAGTGAGACCCATAAGTGGGGGGCGGGACCCATAAGTGGGGGACAGACCCATAAGTGAGACCCATAAGTGGGGGGCAGACCCATAAGTGGGGGTAGAGACCCATAAGTGGGGGTAGAGACCCATAAGTGGGGGGCAGACCCAGAAGTGAGACCCACAAGTGGGGGGCAGACACACGAGTGAGACCCAGAAGTGGGGGGTCAGACCCATAAGTGAGACCCACAAGTGGGGGGCAGACCCATAAGTGGGGGTAGAGACCCACAAGTGAGACCCACAAGTAGGGGCAGACCCATAAGTGGGGGGCAGTCCCATAAGTGAGACCCACAAGTGGGGGGCAGACCCATAAGTGGGGGGCAGACACACAAGTGGGGGGCGGGACCCATAAGTGGGGGGCGGGACCCAGAAGTGGGGGGCGGGACCCAGAAGTGGGGGCAGACCCATAAGTGAGACCCAGAAGTGGGGGGCAGACCCATAAGTGGGGGGCAGACCCATAAGTGAGACCCAGAAGTGGGGGGCAGACCCATAAGTGGGGGGCAGACCCATAAGTGAGACCCAGAAGTGGGGGGCAGACCCATAAGTGGGGGGCAGACCCATAAGTGAGACCCACAAGTGGGGGGTGAGACCCATAAGTGGGGGGCAGACCCATAAGTGGGGGGCGAGACCCATAAGTGGGGGGCAGACCCATAAGTGAGACCCAGAAGTGGGGGGCAGACCCATAAGTGGGGGGCAGACCCATAAGTGGGGGGCGAGACCCATAAGTGGGGGGCGAGACCCAGAAGTGAGACCCACAAGTGGGGGGCAGACCCATAAGTGGGGGGCGGGACCCAGAAGTGAGACCCACGAGTGAGACCCAGAAGTGGGGGGCAGACACATGAGTGAGACCCACAAGTGGGGGGTCAGACCCATAAGTGGGGGGCAGACCCATGAGTGGGGGGCAGACCCATAGAAGGGGAGGGGTGAGACCCATAAGTGGTGGGTGAGACCCACAAGTGAGACCCATAAGTGGGGGTCAGACACACAAGTGGGGGGTCAGACCCATAGAAAAGGAGGGGTGAGACCCACAAGTGGGGGGCAGGTGGGCAGTTCCCGTGGTGGGCAGCTCCTCCCAGCCCCCCAACTTGTGGGGTCCCAGCCCCATAACCCACCCTCCAGCCCCATTCCTGGGGGTCCCAGCCCCATAACCACCCCCCCAGCCCCCCAACTTGTGGGTCCCAGCCCCATAACCACCCCCTAACCCCATTCCTGGGGGGTCTCAGCCCCATAACCACCCCCAAATCCCCCCACTTTTGCTCCCAGCCCCATTCCTGTGTGTCCCAGCCCCATAACCTCCCCCCCAGCCCCCCCAACTTGTGGGTCTGAGCCCCATAACCAGTCCCCAGCCCCCCAACTTGTGGGTCCCAGCCACATCACCACCCCCCCAGCCCCCCAACTTGTGGGTCCCAGCCCCATAACCACCCTCCAGCCCCATTCCTGAGGGTCCCAGCCCCATAACCACCCCCCCCAGCCCCCCAACTTGTGGGTCCCAGCCCCATAACCACCCCAAGCCCCCCCACTTTGCTCCCAGCCCCATTCCTGTGTGTCCCAGCCCCATCACCACCCCCCAGCCCCCCAACTTGTGGGTCCCAGCCCCATAACCACCCCCAAGCCCCCCCCACTTTTGCTCCCAGCCCCATTCCTGTGTGTCCCAGCCCCATAACCTCCCCCCCAGCCCCCCAACTTGTGGGTCTGAGCCCCATAACCAGTCCCCAGCCCCCCAACTTGTGGGTCCCAGCCACATCACCACCCCCCCAGCCCCCCAACTTGTGGGTCCCAGCCCCATAACCTCCCCCTAACCCCATTCCTGAGGGTCCCAGCCCCATAACCACCCCCGAAGCCCCCCCACTTTTGCTCCCAGCTCCATTCCTGGGGGTCCCAGCCCCATCACCATCCCCCCAGCCCCCCAACTTGTGGGTCCCAGCCCCATAACCACCCCCCAAACCCCCCCCACTTTTGCTCCCAGCCCCATTCCTGTGTGTCCCAGCCCCATCACCACCCTCCAGCCCCCCAAGTTGTGGGTCTGAGCCCA
>NW_026908417.1:0-44099 GCF_028858725.1 Colius striatus
TTTTTGGTGGCTTTTGGGGCGGTATTGGCGGGTTTTAGAGGTTTTTGGGGCATGTTTTGGGGCGCTTCGGGGCGTTTTAAGGCGGTTTTTGGGGCTGTTTTGGCGGGTTTTAGAGGTTTTGGGGGGCTTCGGGGCGTTTTAAAGGTGGTTTTGTGGCGGTTTTGGCGGAATTTAGAGGTTTTGGGCAGGTTTTGGGGCGTTTCAAGGTGGTTTTGGGGCCGTTCTCGCGGTTCCCGTCCCGTACCGGGCAGTCGTAGAGCGCCGTGAGCTGCTGCAGGATCCATTCCTCCAGGTGCAGGCGCTTGCGCAGCTCTCGCCGATCGTATCTCACCGTCACCTTCCCCTGGCGCCTGCCGGGGCCTTCCTCCCCTTCCCCCGCGGCCGCTCCTCCTCCTCCTCCCGCCGCCGCCTCGGCCGCGAAGCAGACGCGCGGAGCGGGGCCGGGGGGCGCCGGGGCGCGGGGGGGTCTCGGCCGGGGAGGGTTTTGGGGTGCAGGGGGGGACTCGGAGGGGGCTGAAGGGGGGGGGACGGGGCCACGGGGCCGAGGCCGCCGCGCGGCGCCGCCGCCATCGCCGGCACCGGAACCGGCGCCGCCCCACTTCCGGTCGCTCCGCTCCGCCGCTTCCGCTTCCGGACGCTTTTGTACGGGACGCGGCCGTGCAGGCCTGGGACCCCCCCCCCTTAAAGCGGCAACGCCATGGTGGCCCCACCAGCCTCTCTTAAAGCGGCAACGCCTGGTTCCCACGCTATGAATGGGACCCCGAGGCCACGCCCCTCCCTTTAGCCCCGCCCCCACATCCACCGCTTTCCCCCCCCCCCCCCCCTTAAAGGGGCAACGCCATGGTGGGCCCCACCGGCCGCTCTTCAAGGGGCAACGCCTCGTTCCCAGGCTATGAATGGGACCCCGAGGCCACGCCCCCCGGGTTTAACCCCTCCCCCTCCTCTTTTAGCCCCTCCCCCACACCCACTGCCCCTCCCCTTAAAGAGGCAACGCCGGGGTGGGCCCCACGGCCGCTCTTAAAGGGGCAACGCCTGGTTCCCACGCTATGAATGGGACCCTGAGGCCACGCCCCCTCCTTTTAGCCCCGCCCCTCCTCCTTTAGCCCCGCCCCCTCACCCACCGCCCCTCCTCTTAAAGGGGCAACGCCGGGGTTGGCCCCACTGACCCCTCTTAAAGCGGCAACGCCTGGTTCCCCACGTTATGAATGGGACCCCCGAGGCTCCGCCCCTCCTTTTGGCCTCGCCCCTTAAAGGGGCAACGCCAGGGTGGGTCCCACCCGGCCTCTCTTAAAGCGGCAACGCCTGGTTCCCACGCTCTGAATGGGACCCTGAGGCTCCGCCCCCTCCTTTTAGCCCCGCCCCCACACCCACCGCCCCTCCCCTTAAAGGGGCAACGCCGTGGTGGGCCCCACCGGCCTCTCTTAAAGGGGCAACGCCATGGTGGGCCCCACCAGCCACTCTTAAAGCGGCAACGCCTGATTCCCACGCTATGAATGGGACCCCGAGGCCACGCCCCTGGGTTGAACCCCTCCCCCTCCCCCACCGCCCTTCCTCTTAAAGCGGCAAACGCCATGGTGGGGCCCCAACAGCCACTCTTAAAGCGGCAACGCCTGATTCCCACGCTATGAATGGGACCCCGAGGCCACGCCCCCTGGGTTTAACCCCTCCCCTCCCCCACCGCCCTTCCTCTTAAAGCGGCAACGCCATGGTGGGCCCCACCGGCCGCTCTTAAAGGGGCAACGCCTGGTTCCCACGCTATGAATGGGACCCCGAGGCTCCGCCCCCCGGGGTTTAACCCCTCCCCCTCCTCTTTTTAGCCCCTCCCCCACACCCACTGCCCCTCCCCTTAAACGGGCAACGCCGGGGTGGGCCCCACGGCCGCTCTTAAAGGGGCAACGCCTGGTTCCCACGCTCTGAATGGGACCCTGAGGCCACGCCCCCTCCCTTTGGCCCCGCCCCCTTCATTTTAGCCCCGCCTCTTTCCTTTAGCCCCGCCCCCTCACTCACCACCCCCCCCCCCCTTAAAGCGGCAACACCATGGTGGGTCCCCACCGACCCCTCTTAAAGCGGCAACGCCTCGTTCCCACCCTCTGAATGGGACCCCGAGGCTCCGCCCCTTTCCCTTTAGCCCCGCCCCGTCACCCACCGCCCCTTCTCTTAAAGGGGCAACGCCATGGTGGGCCCCACCGGCCTCTCTTAAAGGGGCAACGCCTGGTTCCCACGCTCTGAATGGGACCCCGAAGCCACGCCCCCTCACTTTGACCCCGCCCCCTCCTTTTAGCCCCCGCCCCCACACCCACCACCCCTCCTCTTAAAGCGGCAACGCCATGGTGGGCCCCACCGACCCCTCTTAAAGCGGCAACGCCTGGTTCCCACGCTCCGACCGGGACCCCGAGGCCACGCCCCCGGGTTTAAACCCCTCCCCCTCCCCCTTTTAGCCCCTCCCCCCCCCCCCCCCCCCCCAGCCATGGCCGCCTCGCTGCCGCCGCTCGCGCCGCTGCCGCTGGAGCCCCCGCGGGTCCCCGAAATGTTGGTGGGGGGCAGCAAATTCATCCGCTGGGACGAGGTGAGGGGGGGGGAGGGGGGAAAGGGGGACCCCAAGGGACGGGACACCCCCAAAACTTACCCCAAAGCGCTGCGGCTTCGCTTCCGGGAGCCCCAAAACATCCCCCGGGAGCCCCAAATTCACCCCCTGGGACCCCAAATTCACCCCCTGGGAGCCCCAAACTCACCTTGGGACCCCAAAATCCAACCCGGGAGCCCCAAATCCAGCCCTGGGAGCCCCAAATCCAGCCCGGGACCCCCAAATTGACCCCCTGGGAGCCCCAAATTCACCCCCTGGAGCCCCAAATCCAGCCTGGGACCCCAAACCCACCCTGGGACCCCCAAATCCACCCCAGGACCCCAAATCCACCCCCTGGGGACCCACAAACTCACCCTGGGACCCCCAAAATCCAGCCCAAGGACCCCCAAACCCATCCTGGGACCCCCAAACTCACCCCCTGGGACCCCCAAATCCAGCCCTGGGACCCCAAATCCAGCCCAGGACCCCAAACCCACCCCCTGGGACCCCCAAATCCATCATGAGACCCCCAAAATCCAGCCCTGGGACCCCCAGATCCACCCCAGGACCCACAAACTCACTCTGGGAGCCCCAAATCCACCCCCTGGGACCCCCAAAATCCAGCCCAGGATCCCCAAATCCATCCTGGGACCCCCAAACTCACTCCCTGGGACCCCCAAATCTACCCAAACTCCCTCAAATCCCCCTCAAGACCCCCCTAAATTCACCCCAAGCCCCCCAAATCCATCCAGAACCCCCCAAAACCCCCAAGACACCCCCAAACCCCCCCCAGATCCACTCAAGACCCCCCCAAATCCACTCAAAACCCCCAAATCTCCCCCAAGACCCCCCCCAAATCCACCCAACCCCCCCCAAATCCCTCTCAGGACCCCCCTAAATTCACCCCAAGCCCCCCAAATCCATCCAGAACCCCCCAAACCCCTCCAGGACCCCCCCCCTTTTTGCCCCTCCCCCCCCTTGACCTCTTTTCCCCCCAAACTGCCCCAATTTTAAGGCCAGAAACTGGGAAATTGGGGTCTTTTCTCCCCTCCAGGGGCTTCCTGCCCCCACCCCACCCCAAATCCTCCCCAGGTCACCCCAGTTTTCCCCTCCCCACCCCCCCACCTTGGGCTGGAGGGTCCCAGTGGCATCTGGGGGGGTCCCCCAGGGTGGTTTTGGGGGTCCCTGAGGTGATTTGGGGGCTCCTTGGGGTGTTTTGGGGATCCCTGGGGTGGTTTTGGGGGTCTCTGGGATGGTTTTGGGGTCCCAGAGGTGGTTTAGGGGACTCTGAGGTGATTTGGGGGCTCCCTGAGGTGGTTTTGGGGGTCTCTAGGCTGGTTTTGGGGGTCCCTGAGGTGATTTGGGGGTCCTGGGGTGGTTTTGGGGCTCCCTGAGGTGATTTGGGGGCTCCCTGGGATGGTTTAGGGGGCTCTGAGGTGATTTGGGGGCTCCCTGGGGTGGTTTTGGGGTCCCAGAGGTGGTTTAGGGGACTCTGAGGTGATTTGGGGGCTCCCTGAGGTGGTTTTGGGGGTCTCTGGGCTGGTTTTGGGGGTCTCTGGGGTGGTTTTGGGGGTCCCTGAGGTGATTTGGGGGCTCCTTGGGGTGGTTTGGGGGGTGTCTGGGATGGTTTTGGGGTCCCAGAGGTGGTTTTGGGGGTCCCTGAGGTGATTTGGGGGCTCCCTGGGGTGGTTTTGGGGGTCTCTGGGCTGGTTTTGGGGGTCCCTGGGATGGTTTTGGGGGTCCCTGGGCTGGTTTTGGGGGTCCTTGGGATGACTTGGGGGATCCCTGGGATGGTTTTGGGGGTCCCTGGGGTGATTTTGGGGTCCCTGGGATGACTTGGAGGGTCTCTGGGCTGGCTTTGGGGGTCCCTGGAGTGGTTTTGGGGGTCCCTGGGGTGATTTTGGGGCTCCCTGGGAGACTTTGGGGTCCCTGGGGTGGTTTTTGGGGGTTCCCAAGGGTGACTTTGAGGGTCCCTGGGATGACTTTGAGGGTCCCTGGGATGGTTTTGGGGGTCCCTGGGATGACTTGGGGGGTCCCTGGACTGGTTTTGGGGGTCCTTGGGATCATTTTGGGGCTCCCTGAGGTGATTTGGGGGGGTCCTTGGAGTGGTTTTGGGGGTCCCTGGGGTGATTTTGGGGCTCCCTGGGAGACTTTGGGGTCCCTGGGGTGGTTTTGGGGGTCCCAAGGGTGACTTTGAGGGTCCCTGGGATGACTTTGAGGGTCCCTGGGATGGTTTTGGGGGTCCCTGGGATGACTTGGGGGGTCCCTGGACTGGTTTTGGGGGTCCTTGGGATCATTTTGGGGCTCCCTGAGGTGATTTGGGGGGGTCCCTGGAGTGGTTTTGGGGGTCCCTGGGGTGATTTTGGGGCTCCCTGGGAGACTTTGGGGTCCCTGGGGTGGTTTTGGGGGTCCCCAAGGGTGACTTTGAGGGTCCCTGGGGTGACTTTGAGGGTCCCTGGGCTGGTTTTGGGGGTCCCTGGGATGACTTGGGGGGTCCCTGGGCTGGTTTTGGGGGTCCCTGGGATCATTTTGGGGCTCCCTGAGGTGATTTGAGGGGGTTCCTGGGGTGGTTTTGGGGGTCCCTGGGGTGATTTTGGGGCTCCCTGGGAGATTTTGGGGTCCCTGGGATGGTTTTGGGGGTCCCTGGGCTGGTTTTGGGGGTCCTTGGGATGACTTGGGGGGATCCCTGGGGTGGTTTTGGGGGTCCCTGGGGTGATTTTGGGGCTCCCTGAGGTGATTTGGGGGTGTGAGGGAGGTTGGAGCTGGCTCAGATTTTGGGGGACCCCCCTTTAAACCCCCCCAAACCCCCCCCCAGGAGCCCCCAACCCGCACCCTGGTCACGCTCAGGGTCGACCCCCGAAGGCTTCTTCCTCTACTGGACGGGGACCCAGCATGGTGAGGAAAGGGGGGGACCCCCAAAAACGCCCCCAGACCCCCCCAAATCCCCCCCAAATCCCCCCAAAACTCCCCCAAAGCCCCTGAAACCCCTGAAAGCCCCAAAACCACCCCAAAACCCCCCCAAACCCCCCAAAACCCACCCTAAAGCCCCTGAACCCCCCAAAACCTCCCCAAAAGCACCCCAAAACTACCCCCAAACCCCCCAAAACCCACCCCAAAGCCCCCTCAAACGCCCCCAAACCCACCCCAAAGCCCCTGAAACCCCCCAAAACCTCCCCAGACCCCCCCCCAAACCCCCCAAAACCCACCCCAAAGCCCCTGAAACCCCCAAAACTCACCCCAAAATCCCCCCAGATCCCCCCAAAACTCCCCCAAACCCCCCAAAACCCCCCCAAAGCCCCCCAAAGCTCCCCCCAAAACCCCTCCAAACCACCCCCAAACCCCCCAAAACCCACCCCAAAGCCCCCCAAAACTCCCCCAAAGCCCCCCAAAACCCCCCTAAACCCACCCCAAAGCCCTGAACCCCCCAAACCCCCCAAAACTCACCCCTGGGTGCTGCTGTGGGGTGCTGATTTGGGGTGGGGGCACCCCTGGGTGCTGATTTGGGGTGGGGGCTCCCCTGGGTGCTGATTTGGGGTGGGGGTCGCCCCTGGGTGCTGATTTGGGGTGGGGGCTCACCTGGGTGCTGCAGGAGGTTGAGCTGTTGGACATCACCGTGATCCGAGACACCCGCACGGGCCGGTACGCCCGAGCACCCAAGGTGGGGCTGGGGGCACCCATGGGTGCTGGGGGGGGGGTCCCTGGGTGCTGAGCACCCCCTGGGTGGGTGCTGGGGGCTCATTTTGGGGGTGCTGGGTGGGTTTGTGGTGCTGGGATGGGTGCTTGGGGGGATTTGGGGGGGTTTTGGGTGCTGGTTGCTTGAGGAGGGGCCACCCATGGGTGCTGGGGGTGGTCCCTGGGTGCTGAGCACCCCCTGGGTGGGTGCTGGGGGGTCATTTTGGGGGGGTTTTGGGGGTGTTTTGGGGGTGCTGAGTGGGTTTGTGGGTGCTGGGATGGGTGCTGGGGAGGGGTTTTGGGTGCTGGGTGCTTGAGGAGGGGCCACCCATGGGTGCTGGGGGGGGTCCCTGGGTGCTGAGCACCCCCTGGGTGGGTGCTGGGGGCTCATTTTGGGGGGGTTTGGGGGTGTTTTGGGGGTACTGGGTGGGTCTGTGGGTGCTGGGATGGGCTCTGGGGGGGTTTTGGGTGCTGGGTGCTCAAGGAGGGGCCACCCATGGGGTGCTGAGGGGGGGTCCCTGGGTGCTGAGCACTCCCTGGGTGGGTGCTGGGGGGTCATTTTGGGTGGGTTTGGGGGGTGTTTTGGGGTGCTGGGTGGGTGCTGAGGGGGGTTTTGGGTGCTGGTTGCTCGAGGAGGGGCCACCCATGGGTGCTGGGGGGGGGTCCCCAGGGGTGCTGGGGGGGGGTCCCTGGGTGCTGGGGGGGGGTCCCTGGGTGCTGAGCACCCCCTGCGTGGGTGCTGGGGGGTCATTTTGGGGGTGTTTTGGGGGTGTTTTGGGGGTGCTGGGTGGGTCTGTGGGTGCAGAGATGGGCTCTGGGGGTGCTGGGGAGGGGTTTTTGGGTGCTGGTTGCTCGAGGAGGGGCCACCCATGGGTGCTGGGGGGGGTCCCTGGGTGCTGAGCCCCCCCTGGGTGGGTGCTGGGGGCTCATTTTGGGGGGGTTTGGGGGTGTTTTGGGTTTGTTTTGGGGGTGTTTTGGGGTGCTGGGTGGGTGCTGAGGGGGGGTTTTGGGTGCTGGATCCTCGAGGAGGGCCACCCATGGGTGCTGGGGGGGGGTCCCTGGGTGCTGAGCCCCCCCTGAGTGGGTGCTGGGGGCTCATTTTGGGGAGGTTGGGAGTATTTTGGTGGTGTTTTGGGGTGCTGGGTGGGTGCTGAGGGGGGTTTTGGGTGCTGGGTGCTTGAGGAGGGGCCACCCATGGGTGCTGGGGGGGGTCCCTGGGTGCTGAGCACCCCCTGGGTGGGTTCTGGGGGCTCATTTTGGGGTGTTTTGGGGGTGTTTTGGGGTACTGGGTGGGTGCTGGGGAGGGGTTTTGGGTGCTGGGTGCTCGAGGAGGGGCCACCCATGGGTGCTGGGGGGGGGTCCCTGGGTGCTGAGCACCCCCTGGGTGGGTGCTGGGGGCTCATTTTGGGGGGGTTTAGGGGTATTTTGGGGGTGTTTTGGGTGCTGGGTGGGTGCTGAGGGGGGTTTTGGGTGCTGGTTGCTCGAGGAGGGGCCACCCATGGGTGCTGGGGGGGGGTCCCTGGGTGCTGAGCCCCCCTGGGTGGGTGCTGGGGGCTCATTTTGGGGGGGTTTGGGGGTGTTTTGGGTTTGTTTTGGGGGTGTTTTGGGGTGCTGGGTGGGTGCTGAGGGGGGTTTTGGGTGCTGGGTGCTTGGGGAGGGGCCACCCATGGGTGCTGGGGGGGGTCCCTGGGTGCTGAGCACCCCCTGGGTGGGGTGCTGGGGGCTCATTTTGGGGTGTTTTGGGGGTGTTTTGGGGTGCTGGGTGGGTGCTGAGGGGGGTTTTGATGCTGGATGCTCGGGAGGGGCCACCCATGGGTGCTGGGGGGGGTCCCTGGGTGCTGGGGGGGGGGTCCCTGGGTGCTGAGCACCCCCTGAGTGGGTGCTGGGGGCTCATTTTGGGGGGGTCTGGGGGTGTTTTGGGGGGTGCTGGGTGGGTTTGTGGGTGCTGGGGAGGGGTTTTGGGTGCTGGATGCTTGAGGAGGGGCCACCCATGGGTGCTGGGGGGGTCCCTGGGTGCTGAGCCCCCCTGGGTGGGTGCTGGGGGCTCATTTTGGGGGGGTTTAGGGGTGTTTTGGGGTTTGTTTTGGGGGTGTTTTGGGGTGCTGGGTAGGTGCTGAGGGGGGTTTTGATGCTGGATCCTCGAGGAGGGGCCACCCATGGGTGCTGGGGGGGGTCCCTGGGGTGCTGAGCACCCCCTGGGTGGGTGCTGGGGGCTCATTTTGGGGGGGTTTGGGGGTGTTTTGGGGGTACTGGGTGGGTCTGTGGGTGCTGGGGAGGGGTTTTGGGTGCTGGGTGCTCGAGGAGGGGCCACCCATGGGTGCTGGGGGGGGGTCCCTGGGTGCTGAGCACCCCCTGGGTGGGTGCTGGGGGCTCATTTTGGGGGGGTTTAGGGGTATTTTGGGGGTGTTTTGGGGTGCTGGGTGGGTGCTGAGGGGGGGTTTTGGGTGCTGGTTGCTCGAGGAGGGGGCACCCATGGGTGCTGGGGGGGGTCCCTGGGTGCTGAGCACCCCCTGGGTGGGTTCTGGGGGCTCATTTTGGGGGGGTTTGGGGGTGTTTTGGGGGTGCTGGGTGGGTCTGTGGGTGCAGAGATGGGCTCTGGGGGTGCTGGGGAGGGGTTTTGGGTGCTGGGTGCTCGAGGAGGGGGCCACCCATGGGGTGCTGGGGGGGGTCCCTGGGTGCTGAGCCCCCCCTGGGTGGGTGCTGGGGGGTCATTTTGGGGGGGCTTGGGGGTGTTTTGGGTTTGTTTTGGGGTGTTTTGGGGTACTGGGTGGGTGCTGAGGGGGGTTTTGGGTGCTGGATCCTCGAGGAGGGGCACCCATGGGTGCTGGGGGGGGTCCCTGGGTGCTGGGGGGGGGTCCCATGGGTGCTGAGCACCCCCTGGGTGTGTGCTGGGGGCTCATTTTGGGGGAGTTTAGGGTATTTTGGGGGTGTTTTGGGGGTGCTGGGTGGGTCTGTGGGTGCTGGGATGGACTCTGGGAGGGTTTTGGGTGCTGGATGCTCGAGGAGGGGCCACCCATGGGTGCTGGGGAGGGGTCCCTGGGTGCTGGGGGGGGGTCCCATGGGTGCTGGGGGGGGTCCCATGGGTGCTGGGGGCTCATTTTGGGGGGGTTTGGGGGTGTTTTTGGGGGTGCTGGGTGGGTCTGTGGGTGCTGGGATGGACTCTGGGAGGGTTTTGGGTGCTGGATGCTCGAGGAGGGGCCACCCATGGGTGCTGGGGGGGGGTCCCTGGGTGCTGGGGGGGGTCCCATGGGTGCTGAGCACCCCCTGGGTGTGTGCTGGGGGCTCATTTTGGGGGAGTTTAGGGTATTTTGGGGGGTGTTTTGGGGGTGCTGGGTGGGTCTGTGGGTGCTGGATGGACTCTGGGAGGGTTTTGGGTGCTGGATGCTCGAGGAGGGGCACCCATGGGTGCTGGGGGGGTCCTATGGGTGCTGGGGGGGGGTCCCTGGGTGCTGAGCACCCCCTGGGTGGGTGCTGGGGGCTCATTTTGGGGGGGTTTGGGGGGTGTTTTGGGGGTGCTGGGTGGTCTGTGGTGCTGAGATGGGCTCTGGGGGTGCTGGGGAGGGGTTTTGGGTGCTGGATGCTTGAGGAGGGCCACCCATGGGTGCTGGGGGGGGGGTCCCTGGGTGCTGGGGGGGGGGTCCCCTGGGTGCTGGGGGAGGGTCCCATGGGTGCTGCCCCCCCCAGGATCCCAGGACTCGAGAGGTTCTGGGCTTTGGGGAGCCCGAGGGACCCCCCCAGGGGCGGCTGCTGACGGTGGTTCACGGCCCCGACATGGTCGGCGTCGCCTTCCTCAACTTCCTGGCGGTGCAGGACGGCGTGGCCAAGGTGGGGGGTGGGTGGGGGGGCACCATGGGTGCTGGGGGGGGCTCTGGGGGGGGGTGGGGAGGGGTCAAAGGGGCTTTTTGGGGGATGGGAGGGGGGTTAAAGGGGGGCTTTGGGGGGGTCTCAGGGGCTCTGAGGGGGGTCTTGGGTGGGGTGGGGGGCACCCATGGGTGCTGGGGGGGGGCTCTGGGGGGGGGTGGGGAGGGGTCAAAGGGGCTTTTTGGGGGATGGGAGGGGGTTAAAGGGGGGCTTTGGGGGGTCTCAGGGGCTCTGAGGGGGGTCTTGGGTGGGGTGGGGGGCACCCATGGGTGCTGGGGGGGGGGCTCTGGGGGGGGGTGGGGAGGGGGTCAAAGGGGCTTTTTGGGGGGTGGGAGGGGGTTAAAGGGGGGTTTTTGGGGGGTCTCAGAGGCTCTGGGGAGGGTCCTGGGTGGGTGGGGGGGCACCCATGGGTGCTGGGGGGGGGGCTCTGGGGGGGGGTGGGGAGGGGTCAAAGGGGCTTTTTGGGGGGTGGGAGGGGGTTTTTGGGGGGGCTGGGGTGTCCCAATGGGGGTCCTAGAGAGGTTTGGGGGGTCTCAGGGGGTGTTGGGGGGGGGTACTGGGTGGTGTGGGCGGCACCCATGGGTGCTGGGGGGGGGGCTCCTGGGGGGGGGGGTGGGAGGGGGGTTAAAGGGGGATTTTTGGGGGGTGGAGGGTGGGTTAAAGGGGCTTTTTGGGGGTGCCAGGGGGGTCCCAGGGCGTATTTGGGGGTCTCAGGGGGGTATTTGGGGGTCCCAGGGTGGATATTTGGGGGTCCCAGGGGGTATTTGGGGGGTCCCAGGGGGGATATTTGGGGGTCCCAGGGGGTATTTGGGGTCTCAGGGGGGGTATTTGGGGGTTCCAGGGGGGGTATTTGGGGGTCCCAGGGGGGGTCCCAGGGGGTCTTGGGGGGTATCTGGGGTCTCAGGGCAGTTTGGGGTCCCAGGGGGGGTATTTGGGGGGGTCCCAGGGGGGTATTTGGGGGTCCCAGGGCATTTTTGGGGGGGGGTCCCAGGGGCTGTTTGGGGGTCCCAGGGGGGGTATTTGGGGGCCCAGGGGGGGTGTCAGGGGGTATTGGGGGGGATTTGGGGGTCCCAGGATAGTTTGGGGGTCTCAGGGGGGGGTATTTGGGGGTCCCAGGGGGTCTTAGGGCAGTTTGGGGGTCCCAGGGGGTATTTGGGGGTCCCAGGGGGGTCCCAGGGACGTATTTGGGGGTCTCAGGGCAGTTTGGGGTTCCTCTGGGTATTTAGGGGTGTCAGGGGGGTATTTGGGGGTCTCAGGCACTTTGGGGTCTCAGGGGGGGGTATTTGGGGGTCCCAGGAGGTATTTGGGTGTCTCAGGGGGGTCTTGGGGGGGTCCAGGCGGGTATTTGGGGTTCCCAGGAGTTGATTTGGGGGTCCCAGGGCAGTTTGGGGGTCCCAGGGGGGTCCCAGGGGGGTATTTGGGGTCCCAGGGGAGTCCCAGGGGGTATTTGGGGGGGTCCCAGGGGGGTCTCAGGGGGTGTTAGAGGGGGGATTTGGGGGTCCCAGGGCAGTTTTGGGGGTCCCAGGGTGTATTTGGGGTCCCAGGGGGGTCCCAGGGGGTATTTGGGGGTCCCAGGGTGTATTTGGGGGGGTCCCAGGGTGTATTTGGGGTCCCAGGGGGTCTCAGGGGGTATTTGGGGGGTCCCAGGGGGTCCCAGGGTGTATTTGGGGTCCCAGGGGGTATTTGGGGTCCCAGGGCTGTGTCTCCCCCCCAGGTTTGGGCCGATGGTTTGTTCCGGTTGGCGACGAACATTCAGCTGCGAAACCCCCCCCGAGACACCCAGCTGAGGAGAGCGTCAGTGCCTGCCCCATAGCGCCCCATAGCGACTGCCCCATAGCGCCCCATAGCTGACCCATAGCGCCCCATAGCGCCCCATAACTGACCCCCCCGAGACACCCAGCTGAGGAGAGCGTCAGTGCCTGCCCCATAGCGCCCCATAGCGACTGCCCCAATAGCGCCCCATAGCTGACCCATAGCGCCCCATAGCGCCCCATAACTGACCCCCCCGAGACACCCAGCTGAGGAGAGCGTCAGTGCCTGCCCCATAGCGCCCCATAGCGACTGCCCCATAGCGCCCCATAGCTGACCCATAGCGCCCCATAGCGCCCCATAACTGACCCCCCCGAGACACCCAGCTGAGGAGAGCGTCAGTGCCCCATAGCGACTGCCCCATAGCGCCCCATAGCGCCCCATAACTGACCCAGAACTGACCCCCCCCCGAGACACCCAGCTGAGGAGAGCGTCAGTGCCCCATAGCGACTGCCCCATAGCGCCCCATAGCTGCCCCATAGTGACTGCCCCATAGCGCCCCATAGCGCCCCATAACTGCCCCATAGCGACTGCCCCATAGCGCCCCATAGCGCCCCATAGCGCCCCATAACTGACCCAGAACTGACCCCCCCCCGAGACACCCAGCTGAGGAGAGCGTCAGTGCCCCATAGCGACTGCCCCCATAGCGCCCCATAGCTGCCCCATAGTGACTGCCCCATAGCGCCCCATAGCGCCCCATAACTGCCCCATAGCGACTGCCCCATAGCGCCCCATAGCGCCCCATAACTGACCCAGAACTGACCCCCCCCGAGACACCCAGCTGAGGAGAGCGTCAGTGCCCCATAGCGACTGCCCCATAGAGACCCATAGCGACTGCCCCATAGCGACTGCCCCATAGCGCCCCATAGCGCCCCATAGCGACTGCCCCATAGCGCCCCATAAGCGCCCCATAGCTGCCCCATAGCGCCCCATAGCGACTGCCCCATAGCGCCCCATAACTGCCCCATAGCGCCCCATAGCGCCCCATAGCGCCCCATAGCGCCCCATAGCGACCCATAGCGACCCACTGCTGCCCCCATAGCGCCCCATAGCGCCCCATAACTGCCCCATAGCGCCCCATAGCGCCCCATAACTGACCCAGAACTGACCCCCCCGAGACACCCAGCTGAGGAGAGCGTCAGTGCCCCATAGCGACTGCCCCATAGCGCCCCATAGCGCCCCATAACTGCCCATAGCGCCCCATAACTGCCCCATAGCGCCCCATAGCGCCCCATAACTGACCCAGAACTGACCCCCCCCCGAGACACCCAGCTGAGGAGAGCGTCAGTGCCCCATAGCGCCCCATAGCGACTGCCCATAGCGACTGCCCCATAGCGCCCCATAGCGCCCCATAGCGCCCCATAACTGACCCATAACTGACCCCCCCCAGAGACACCCAGCCGAGGAGAGCGTCAGTGCCCCATAGCGACTGCCCCATAGCGACCCATAGCGCCCCATAACTGACCCATAGCGCCCCATAACTGACCCATAACTGACCCCCCCGAGACACCCAGCTGAGGAGAGCGTCAGTGCCCCATAGCGCCCCATAGAGACCCACTGCTGCCCCATAGCGCCCCATAACTGCCCCATAGCGCCCCATAGCGCCCCATAGCGACTGCCCCATAGCGCCCCCATAACTGACCCCCCCCGAGACACCCAGCTGAGGAGAGCGTCAGTGCCCCATAACTGCCCCATAGAGACCCACTGCTGCCCCATAGCGCCCCCATAACTGCCCCATAGCGCCCCATAACTGACCCCCCCAGAGACACCCAGCTGAGGAGAGCGTCAGTGTCTGCCCCATAGCGCCCCATAACTGCCCCATAGCGCCCCATAGCGCCCCATAGCGCCCCATAGCGCCCCATAACTGACCCCCCCCCGAGACACCCAGCTGAGGAGAGCGTCAGTGTCTGCCCCATAGCGCCCCATAGCGCCCCACTGCTGCCCCATAGCGCCCCATAGCGCCCCACTGCTGCCCCATAGCGCCCCATAGCGACTGCCCCATAGCGCCCCATAACTGACCCAGAACTGACCCCCCCCGAGACACCCAGCTGAGGAGAGCGTCACTGCCCCATAGCGCCCCATAGCGCCCCATAACTGCCCCATAGCGCCCCATAGCGGACTGCCCCATAGCGCCCCATAGCGCCCCATAACTGACCAGAACTGACCCCCCCGAGACACCCAGCTGAGGAGAGCGTCAGTGCCTGCCCCATAGCGCCCCATAGCGCCCCATAGCGACTGCCCCATAGCGCCCCATAGCGCCCCATAGCGCCCCATAGCGCCCCACAACTGCCCCATAGCGCCCCATAGCGCCCCATAACTGACCCAGAACTGACCCCCCCTGAGACACCCAGCTGAGGAGAGCGTCAGTGACTGCCCCATAGCGCCCCATAGCGACCCATAGCGACTGCCCCATAGCGGCCCCATAGCGACTGCCCCATAGCGCCCCATAACTGCCCCATAGCGCCCCCATAACTGACCCATAACTGACCCCCCCCGAGACACCCAGCTGAGGAGAGCGTCAGTGCCCCATAGCGCCCCATAGCGCCCCATAGCGCCCCATAAGCGCCCCATAAGCGCCCCATAGCGACTGCCCCATAACTGCCCCATAGCGCCCCATAACTGACCCCCCCCGAGACACCCAGCTGAGGAGAGCGTCAGTGCCCCATAGCGCCCCATAGCGACCCACTGCTGCCCCATAGCGCCCCATAGCGCCCCATAGCGACTGCCCCATAGCGCCCCATAGCGCCCCATAGCGCCCCATAGCGCCCCATAGCGCCCCACAACTGCCCCATAGCGCCCCATAACTGCCCCAGAACTGACCCCACCCCGAGACACCCAGCTGAGGAGAGCGTCAGTGCCCCATAGCGCCCCATAGCGACTGCCCCATAGTGCCCCATAGCGCCCCATAGCGCCCCATAGCGACCCATAACTGACCCATAACTGACCCCCCCAGAGACACCCAGCTGAGGAGAGCGTCAGTGCCCCATAGCGCCCCATAGCGCCCCATAGCGCCCCATAGCGACTGCCCCATAGCGACTGCCCCATAGCGCCCCATAACTGCCCCATAACTGCCCCATAGCGCCCCATAACTGACCCCCCCCGAGACACCCAGCTGAGGAGAGCGTCAGTGCCCCATAGCGACTTGCCCCATAGCGCCCCATAACTGCCCCATAGCGACTGCCCCATAGCGCCCCATAACTGCCCAATAGCGCCCCATAACTGACCCCCCCCGAGACACCCAGCTGAGGAGAGCGTCAGTGCCCCATAGCGCCCCATAGCGCCCCATAGCGCCCCATAACTGCCCCATAGCGCCCCATAGCGCCCCATAGCGCCCCATAGCGCCCCATAGCGCCCCATAACTGCCCCATAGCGCCCCATAGCGCCCCATAACTGCCCCATAGCGCCACCATAGCGCCCCATAACTGACCCATAGCGCCCCATAACTGACCCAGAACTGACCCCCCCCGAGACACCCAGCTGAGGAGAGCGTCAGTGCCTGCCCCATAGCGCCCCATAGCGCCCCATAACTGCCCCATAGCGCCCCATAGCGCCCCATAACTGACCCATAGCGCCCCATAGAGACCCACTGCTGCCCCATAGCGCCCCATAACTGACCCAGAACTGACCCCCCAGAGGACACCCAGCTGAGGAGAGCGTCAGTGCCCCATAGCGACTGCCCCATAGCGCCCCATAGCGCCCCATAACTGACCCATAGCGCCCCATAACTGCCCCATAGCGCCCCATAGCGCCCCATAGCGCCCCATAGAGACCCATAACTGCCCCATAACTGACCCCCCCTGAGACACCCAGCTGAGGAGAGCGTCAGTGCCCCATAGCGCCCCATAGCGACCCACTGCTGCCCCATAGCGCCCCATAGCGCCCCATAGCGCCCCATAGCGACTGCCCCATAGCGCCCCATAGAGACCCACTGCTGCCCCATAGCGCCCCATAACTGACCCAGAACTGACCCCCCAGAGACACCCAGCTGAGGAGAGCGTCAGTCACTGCCCCATAGCGACTGCCCCATAGCGCCCCATAGCGCCCCATAACTGCCCCATAGCGCCCCACAACTGACCCATAACTGACCCCCCCGAGACACCCAGCTGAGGAGAGCGTCAGTGCCCATAGCGCCCCATAGCGACTGCCCCATAGCGCCCCATAGCGCCCCATAGCGCCCCATAACTGACCCATAACTGACCCCCCCCGAGACACCCAGCTGAGGAGAGCGTCAGTCACTGCCCCATAGCGCCCCATAGCGCCCATAGCGCCCCATAGCGACTGCCCCATAGCGCCCCATAGCGCCCCATAACTGACCCATAACTGACCCCCCCAGAGACACCCAGCTGAGGAGAGCGTCAGTGCCCCATAGCGCCCCATAGCGCCCCATAGCGACCCATAACTGCCCCATAGCGCCCCATAGCGACCCATAACTGACCCCCCCCGAGACACCCAGCTGAGGAGAGCGTCAGTGCCCCATAGCGCCCCATAGCGCCCCATAGCGCCCCATAGCGCCCCATAGCGCCCCATAGCGCCCCATAACTGCCCCATAGCGCCCCATAACTGACCCATAACTGACCCCCCCAGAGACACCCAGCTGAGGAGAGCGTCAGTGCCCCATAGCGACTGCCCCATAGCGCCCCATAGCGACCCATAGCGCCCCATAGCGACTGCCCCATAACTGCCCCATAGCGCCCCATAACTGACCCCCCCCGAGACACCCAGCTGAGGAGAGCGTCAGTGCCCCATAGCGCCCCATAGCGCCCCATAACTGCCCCATAGCGCCCCATAACTGACCCCCCCCCGAGACACCCCAGCTGAGGAGAGCGTCAGTGCCCCATAGCGCCCCATAGCGCCCGCCCCATAGCGACCCACTGCTGCCCCATAGCGCCCCATAGCGCCCCATAGAGACCCACTGCTGCCCCATAGCGCCCCATAGCGCCCCATAACTGACCCCCCCCGAGACACCAGCTGAGGAGAGCGTCAGTGCCCCATAGCTGACGCCCCATAACTGCCCCATAGCGCCCCATAACTGCCCCATAGCGCCCCATAACTGACCCCCCCCGAGACACCCAGCTGAGGAGAGCGTCAGTGCCCCATAGCGCCCCATAGCGCCCCATAGCGACCCCACTGCTGCCCCATAGCGCCCCATAGCGCCCCATAGCGCCCCATAGAGACCCACTGCTGCCCCATAGCGCCCCATAACTGACCCAGAACTGACCCCCCCGAGACACCCAGCCGAGGAGAGCGTCAGTGCCCCATAGCGCCCCATAGCGCCCCATAACTGCCCCATAGCGCCCCATAACTGCCCCATAGCGCCCCATAACTGACCCCCCCGAGACACCCAGCTGAGGAGAGCGTCAGTGCCCCATAGCGCCCCATAGCGCCCCATAGCGACCCATAGCGCCCCCATAGCGCCCCATAGCGCCCCATAACTGACCCATAACTGACCCCCCCCAGAGACACCCAGCTGAGGAGAGCGTCAGTGCCCCATAGCGCCCCATAGAGACCCACTGCTGCCCCATAGCGCCCCATAACTGCCCCATAGCGCCCCATAGCGCCCATAGCGCCCCATAGCGCCCCATAGCGACCCATAGCGACCCACTGCTGCCCCATAGCGCCCCATAGCGCCCCATAGCGACTGCCCCATAACTGCCCCATAGCGCCCCATAACTGCCCCATAGCGCCCCATAACTGACCCCCCCCGAGACACCCAGCTGAGGAGAGCGTCAGTGCCCCATAGCGACTGCCCCATAGCGCCCCATAGCGCCCCATAGCGACCCACTGCTGCCCCATAGCGCCCCATAGCGCCCCATAGAGACCCACTGCTGCCCCATAGCGCCCCATAGCGCCCCCATAACTGACCCCCCCGAGACACCCAGCTGAGGAGAGCGTCAGTGCCCCATAGCGCCCCCATAGCGACTGCCCCATAGCGCCCCATAGCGCCCCATAGCGCCCCATAACTGACCCAGAACTGACCCCCCCCGAGACACCCAGCTGAGGAGAGCGTCAGTGCCCATAGCGCCCCATAGCGCCCCATAACTGCCCCATAGCGCCCCATAACTGACCCCCCCCGAGACACCCAGCTGAGGAGAGCGTCACTGCCCCATAGAGACCCATAGAGACCCCACTGCTGCCCCATAGCGCCCCATAACTGACCCATAACTGCCCCATAGCGCCCCATAACTGACCCATAACTGACCCCCCCCTCGAGACACCCAGCTGAGGAGAGCGTCAGTGCCCCATAGCGCCCCCATAGCGACTGCCCCATAGCGCCCCATAGCGCCCCACAACTGCCCCATAGCGCCCCATAGCGCCCCATAGCGCCCATAGCGCCCCACTGCTGCCCCATAACTGACCCATAACTGACCCCCCCAGAGACACCCAACTGAGGAGAGCGTCAGTGCCCCATAGCGCCCCATAGCGCCCCATAGCGCCCCATAACTGACCCCCCGAGACACCCAACTGAGGAGAGCGTCAGTGCCCCATAACTGCCCCATAGCGCCCCATAGCGCCCCATAGCGCCCCATAGCGCCCCATAACTGCCCCATAGCGCCCCATAGCGCCCCATAGCGCCCCATAACTGCCCCATAGCGCCCCATAGCGCCCCATAGCGCCCCATAACTGCCCCATAGCGCCCCATAGCGCCCCATAACTGACCCAGAACTGACCCATAACTGACCCACATCCTACCCACATCCTGCCCCACATGTCCCCCATTCTACCCCATGTCCTGCCCCATATTCCTCCCACATCTTACCCTCATCCTGCCTCCCATCCTGCCCCATATCCCTTCTCATCCTGCCCCACATCCTGCCCCACATCCCCTCTCATCCTGCCCCACATCCTACCCCACATCTCCCCCCATCCTGCCCCACATGCTGCCCACATCCCCCCCATCCTGCCCCATCATCCTGCCCCACGTCCCCCTCTCATCCTGCCCCACATCCTGCCCCACATCCCCCCCATCCTGCCCATCATCCTGCCCCACATCCCTCCCTCATCCTGCCCCACATCCTGCCCCACATCCCCCCTCATCCTGTCCCACATCCTGCCCCACATCCCCTCTCATCCTGCCCCACATCCTGCCCCACGTCCCTCCCTCATCCTGTCCCACATCCTGCCCCACATCCCCCCTCATCCTGCCCCACATCCCCCCCATCCTGCCCCCCATCCTGCCCCACATCTCCCCCCATCCTGCCCCACATCCTGCCCCACATCTCCCCCCATCCTGCCCCCCCATCCTGCCCCACATCTCCCCCCATCCTGTCCCACATCCTGCCCCACATCCCCCCCATCCTGCCCATCATCCTGCCCCACGTCCCTCCCTCATCCTGCCCCACATCCTGCCCCACATCCTACCCCACATCTCCCCCATTCTACACCATGTTCTGCCCCCCATCCTGCCCCACATTCCCCCCTCATCTCTCCCTCATTCTGCCCCACATGTCCTCCATCCTGCCCCCCATCCTGCCCCCATATCCTGCCCCACATCCTGCCCCACATCCCCCCTCATCCTGCCCCACATCCTGCCCCACATCTCCTCTCATCCCACCCCACATCCTGCCCCACGTGTCCCCCACCCAGCCCCACATCCTGCCCCACATCCCTCCCTCATCCTACCCCACATCTCTCCCTCATTCTGCCCCACATGTCCTCCATCCTGCCCCACATCCTGCCCCACATCCCCCCTCATCCTGCCCCACATCCCCCCTTATTCTACCCCATAACTGCCCCCCATCCTGCCCCACATCCCCCCTTATTCTACCCCATATCCTGCCCCCCATCCTGCCCCACATCCTCCCTCATCCTGCCCCACATCCTACACCACATCCCCCCTCATTCTGCCCCACATCCTACCCCACATCCTGCCCCACATCCTTCCCCACATGTCCCCCATTCTACCCCATGTCCTGCCCCACATCTCCCCCATCCTGCCCCACATCCCCCCTTATTCTACCCCATATCCTGCCCCCCATCCTGCCCCACATCCCCCCTCATCCTGCCCCCCATCCTGCCCCACATCCCTCCCTCATCCTGCCCCACATCCTACACCACATCTCTCCTTCATTCTGCCCCACATCCCCCTCATCCTGCCCCACATCCTGCCTCACATCCCTCCCTCATCCTGCCCCCATCCTGACTCACATCCCCCTCATTCTGCCCCACATCCTACCCCACATCCTGCCCCACATCCCCCCCCATCCTGCCCCACATCCTACCCCACATCTCCCCCCATCCTGCCCCACATCCTACCCCACATCCCTCCTCATCCTGCCCCCCATCCTGCCCCACATCTCCCCCCATCCTGCCCCCCATCCTGCCCCACATCTCCCCCCATCCTGCCCCCCATCCTGCCCCACATCTCCCCCCATCCTGCCCCCCATCCTGCCCCACATCTCCCCCCATCCTGCCCCCCCATCCTGCCCCGCATCCTGCCCCACATCCCCCCTTATTCTACCCCATGTCCTGCCCCACATCCTGCCCCACATCCCTCCCTCATCCTGCCCCACATCCTACACCACATCCCTCCTCATTCTGCCCCACATCCTGCCCCACATCCCTCCTCATCCTACTCCCCATCCTGCCCCACATCTTCCCTCATCCTGCCCCACATCCTTCCCCACATGTCCCCCCATCCTGCCCCACATCCTACCCCACATCCCTCCTCATCCTGCCCCACATCCTGCCCCACATCCCCCCTTATTCTACCCCATGTCCTGCCCCACATCCTGCCCCACATCCTACACCACATCCCTCCTCATTCTGCCCCACATCCTGCCCCACATCCCCCGTCATCCTACTCCCCATCCTGCCCCACATCTTCCCTCATCCTGCCCCACATCCTTCCCCACATGTCCCCCACTTTACCCCCCATCCTGCCCCACATCCCCCCTTATTCTACCCCATATCCTGCCCCCCATCCTGCCCCACATCCCCCCCCATCCTGCCCCCCACCCTGCCCCACACCCCATGGTGTCCCCGCAGCCACACTCGCCTGAAGCTGCAGCTCAACCAGGACGGCCGGATCCCGGTCAAAAAGTGAGTCAGTGACACCCCAAAACCCCCCAAAACCCCCCAAAACCGGGGTCCCCCCAAAACCTGGGACCCCCCCCCAAAAAATGGGGTCCCTGAAACCCCCCAAAATGCACCAAAATACCCCCAAAACCCCCCCAAATCCACCCAAAGTGCCCCCAAACCCCCCCTAAAATTGGGGTGTCACCCCTCTTAGCGACCCCCCTCCTCAATTTTGGGGTCCCCCATCCCCCTGAGGACCCTCCCCAAGATTTGGGGGACCCCCCTCAAAGGTTTGAACCCCAAAACCCCCCCAAATCCCCCCAAAACTGCCCCAAATCCCCCCAAAATGCCCCCAAACCCCCCCAAAATGCCCCCAAATCCTCCCTAAAATTGGGGTGTCACCCCTCTTAGCGACCCCCCCTCCTCAATTTTGGGGGTCCCCCATCCCCCTGAGGAATCCCCCCCAAGATTTGGGGGACCCCCCCAAAGGTTTGAACCCCAAAACTCCCCCAAGTCCCCCCAAATCACCCCAAAATCCCCCCAAACCCCCCCAAATCCCCTCAAAATACCCCCAAATCCCCCCTAAAATTGGGGTGTCACCTCTCTTAGCGACCCCCCCTCAATTTTGGGGTCCCCCATCCCCCTGAGGACCCTCCCCAAGATTTGGTGGACCCCCCCTCAAAGGTTTGAACCCCAAAACCCCCCAAATCCCCCCCAAAATCCCCCCCAAACCCCCCCAACCCCCCCCAAATTTGGGCCTCCCCCCCCCATATCAACCCCCCCCTTTAATTTTTGGGGTCCCCCATCTCCCTCACCCCCCCCAAACTTGGGGACCCCCCTCCCCACCTCTATTTCTAAGGGGGGGGGTCCCCAAATTTGTGTCTCCCCCCCCTTCACCTTTAGACCCACCTCACTTTAGGGACCCTCCCCCCTAAATTTAGGGGTCCTCCTGCCCCCCCCTTATTTTTAGGGGACCCCTCTTTCTCTCCCCCCCTCTTTTTGGGGGGGTCCCCCCCTTTTTTGGGGGGTCCCCCCTCCCCAAACCTTCCCCCATCACATTTAACCCCCCTTTTTGGGTGGGAAAACCCCTTAAACTTGGGGGGGGGTCACCCCCTTGGTCCCCCCCCTTCCTTAATTTTGGGGTCCCCCCTTAATTTTGGGGTCCCCCCTTAATTTTGGGGTCCCCCCTTAATTTTGGGGTCCCCCCCCAGCATCCTGAAGATGTTTCCAGCTGACAAGAAGCGAGTGGAGACAGCACTGGAGTCGTGTGGCCTCAGCTGCAACAGGGTACCCCCCCCCCAAATTTGGGGGTCCCCCCTTTAAATTAACCCCCCCCCCCCCAAATTTAGGGACCCCCCTCAAACCTACAGACCCCCCCCCAAAACCTCCAACCCCTCCAATCATCACAGAGCCCCCCAAAACCATCTGGTGCCCCCCCAAACCTTCCCCCCCCCACCCCCAAAGCTCTCATTAGGTTTGGGGGACCCCCCCCATGGGTTTTGGGGTGCACCCCGGGTTTGAAACCCCTCCCCTGGGGGTTTTGGGGGTCCCAAAGGGGGGTTTGGGGTGCCTAAGGGTAGGTTTGGGGGTGTCAGGGTGGTTTTGGGGGGGCCCAGGGGTGTTTTGGGGGGGCCCAGGGGTGTTTTGGGCCTCCTCAAGGTCATTTTTGGGGTCCCAAAGCTCATTTTGGGGGTCCCAGAGCCCATTTTTGGGGTGTTTCAGCCCATTTTGGGGGGGTCCAAGCCCATTATTGGGGTCCCAAACCCACTTTTGGGGTGCTCAGGGTCATTTTTGGGGTCCCAAAACCCATTTCTGGGGTGTCTGAGCCTGTTTTGGGGGGTCCCAAAGCCACTTTTGGGGTCCCCCACCCCACTTTTAGGGTCTTTCAGCCCCATTTTGGGGTCCCCCACCCCATTTTTGGGGTCCCAAACCCACTTTTGGGGTCCCCTCCCTCACTTTTGGGGTCTCAAACCCACTTTTAGGGTCCCTCAGCCCCATTTTGGGGTCCCCCACCCCATTTTGGGGGGTCCCAAACCCACTTTTGGGGTCCCCTCCCTCACTTTTGGGGTCCCAAAGCCACTTTTGGGGCTCCCTCCCTCACTTTTGGGGTCCCCCACCCCACTTTTGGGGTCCCCTCCCTCACTTTTGGGGTCCCAAAGCCACTTTTGGGGTCCCCCAGCCCCATTTTTGGGGTCCCAGCCCCACTTTTGGGGTCCCAAAGCCACTTTTGGGGCTCCCTCCCTCACTTTTGGGGTCCCTCACCCCACTTTTGGGGTCCCTTGCCTCACTTATGGGGTCCCCCACCCCATTTTTGGGGTCCCAGCCCCACTTTTGGGGTCCCAAAGCCACTTTTGGGGTCCCCTCCCTCACCTTTGGGGTCCCTCACCCCATTTTTGGGGTGCTCCAGCCCCATTTTGGGATCCTCCCCTCACTTTTGGGGTACCCCAGCCCCACTTTTAGGGTCCCAAACTCACTTTTGGGGTCCCCTCCCTCACTTTTGGGGTCCCAGCCCCACTTTTAGGGTCCCCCAGCCCCATTTTGGGGTCCCAAACCCACTTTTGGGGTCCCAAAGCCACTTTTGAGGTGCTCCAACCCCACTTTTGGGGTCCCTCAGCCCCATTTTTGGGGTCCCAGTCCCACTTTTGGGGTGCCCCCACCCACTTTTTGGGTCCTCTCCCTTACTTTTGGGGTCCCCACCCCATTTTTGGGGTCCCAAACCCACTTTTAGGGTCCCACAGCCCCATTTTGAGGTCCCCTTCCTCACTTTTGGGGTGTCCCCACCCACTTTTAGGTGCCCCCACCCCACTTTTGGGGTCCCCTGTCTCACTTTTGGGGTCCCTCACCCCATTTTTGGGGTCCCCCACCCCATTTTTGGGGTCCCTTGCCTCAGTTTTGGGGTGCCCCCACCCACTTTTGGGGTCCCCACCCCGCTTTTGGGGTCCCTCCCTCACTTTTGGGGTCCCAAACCCACTTTTAGGGTCCCTCAGCCCCGTTTTGGGGTCCCCCACCCACTTTTGGGGTCCCCTCCCTCACTTTTGGAGTCCCCCACCCCACTTTTGGGGTCCCCCCCTCACTTTTGGGGTCTCTCACCTCTCACCTCACTTTTGGGGTTTCTCACCCCATTTTTGGGGTCCCAAACCCATTTTGGGAGCTCCTCAGCTCACTTTTGGGGTCCCAAACCCACTTTTGGGGTCCCCCACCCCACTTTTGGGGTCCTCCAGCCCCACTTTTGGGGTCCTCCTCTCACTTTTGGGGTCCCCCACCCCACTTTTGGGGTCCCTCCCTCACTTTTGGGGTCCCCCACCCCCTTCAGCCCCCACCAGCCCTCCCTGTTCTCTCTCCTTTGGTGGGAGGGTCTCAGAGCTTACACAGGTGTCCCCTCCCCTCATTTGGGGTCCCCCCATGATATTGGGGTCCCCCCTGGATGTTGGGGTCCCCCCCTTTGATTTTGGGGTCCCCCCCTTTGATTTTGGGGTCCCCCCCAGGCCGAGAGCATCCCCCCTGACGACTTTCCCCTCGACACCTTCCGCCGCTTCCTCAGCAAACTCTGTCTGCGCCCCGACCTCGACAAGATCCTCATGGAGATGTGGGTGAACCCCCAAATCTGGGGGGTCCTCAGGGGATTTGGGGGGGTCCTGGGTGGGTTTTGGGGTGTCCCAGGAGCTTTTGGGGTGCCCCAAGGCCTTTGGGGGTCTCCAACACCCCCATTGTGGCTCCTGGGAGCTCTTGGTGGTCACCACCTTGAGCTCTGTTGGGTTTTGGGGTGCTCTGGGGGGGGTTTTGGGGTGAACCCCCAAATTTGGGGGGTCCTCAGGGGATTTGGGGGGTCCTGGGTGGGTTTTGGGGTGTCCCAGGAGCTTTTGGGGTGCCCCAAGACCTTTGGGGGTCTCCAACACCCCCATTGTGGCTCCTGGGAGCTCTTGGTGGTCACTACCTTGAGCTCTGGTGGGTTCTCAGAGGGGTTTTGGGGTGAACCCCCAAATTTGGGAGGTCCTCAGGGGATTTGGGGGGGTCCTGGGTGGGTTTTGGGGTGTCCCAGGAGGTTTTGGGGTGTCCCAAGGCCTTTGGGGGTCTCCAACACCCCCATTGAGGCTCCTGGGAGCTCTTGGTGGTCACCACCTTGAGCTCTGTTGGGTTCCAGGGCAGATTTTGGGGTGAACCCCCAAATTTGGGGGGTCCTCAGGGGATTTGGGGGGGTCCTGGGTGGGTTTTGGGGTGTCCCAGGAGCTTTTGGGGTGCCCCAAGGCCTTTGGGGGTCTCCAACACCCCCATTGAGGCTCCTGGGAGCTCTTGGTGGTCACCACCTTGAGCTCTGTTGGGTTCTCAGAGGAGTTTTGGGGTGAACCCCCAAACCTGGGGGGTCCTGAGGGGATTTGAGGGGGTCCTGGGTGGGTTTTGGGGTGTCCCAGGAGCTTTTGGGGTGTCCCAGGAGCTTTTGGGGTGCCCCAAGGCCTTTGGGGGTCTCCAACACCCCCATTGTGGCTCCTGGGAGCTCTTGGTGGTCACCACCTTGAGCTCTGTTGGATTCCAGGGTGGGTTTTGGGGTGAACCCCCAAATTTGGGGGGTCCTGAGGGGATTTGAGGGGGTCCTGGGTGGGTTTTGGGGTGTCCCAGGAGCTTTTGGGGTGCCCCAAGGCCTTTGGGGGTCTCCAAAACCCCCATTGTGGCTCCTGGGAGCTCTTGGTGGTCACCACCTTGAGCTCTGTTGGGTTTTGGGGTGCTCTGGGGGGGGTTTTGGGGTGAACCCCCAAATTTGGGGGGTCCTCAGGGGATTTGGGGGGTCCTGGGTGGGTTTTGGGGTGTCCCAGGAGCTTTTGGGGTGCCCCAAGACCTTTGGGGGTCTCCAACACCCCCATTGTGGCTCCTGGGAGCTCTTGGTGGTCACTACCTTGAGCTCTGGTGGGTTCTCAGAGGGGTTTTGGGGTGAACCCCCAAATTTGGGAGGTCCTCAGGGGATTTGGGGGGGTCCTGGGTGGGTTTTGGGGTGTCCCAGGAGGTTTTGGGGTGTCCCAAGGCCTTTGAGGGTCTCCAACACCCCCGTTGAGGCTCCTGGGAGCTCTTGGTGGTCACCACCTTGAGCTCTGTTGGGTTCCAGGGCAGGTTTTGGGGTGAACCCCCAAATTTGGGGGGTCCTGAGGGGATTTGGGGGGTCCTGGGTGGGTTTTGGGGTGTCCCAGGAGGTTTTGGGGTGTCCCAGGAGCTTTTGGGGTGCCCCAAGGCCTTTGGGGGTCTCCAACACCCCCGTTGAGGCTCCTGGGAGCTCTTGGTGGTCACCACGTTGAGCTCTGTTGGGTTCCAGGGCAGATTTTGGGGTGAACCCCCAAATTTAGGGTGTCCTCAGGGGATTTGGGGGGGTCCTGGGTGGGTTTTGGGGTGTCCCAGGAGCTTTTGGGGTGTCCCAGGAGCTTTTGGGGTGCCCCAAGGCCTTTGGGGGTCTCCAACACCCCCATTGAGGCTCCTGGGAGCTCTTGGTGGTCACCACCTTGAGCTCTGTTGGGTTTTGGGGTGCTCTGGGGGGGGTTTTGGGGTGAACCCCCAAATTTAGGGGGTCCTCAGGGGATTTGGGGGGTCCTGGGTGGGTTTTGGGGTGTCCCAGGAGCTTTTGGGGTGTCCCAGGAGCTTTTGGGGTGCCCCAAGGCCTTTGGGGGTCTCCAACACCCCCATTGTGGCTCCTGGGAGCTCTTGGTGGTCACCACCTTGAGCTCTGTTGGATTCCAGGGTGGGTTTTGGGGTGAACCCCCAAATTTGGGGGGTCCTGAGGGGATTTGAGGGGGTCCTGGGTGGGTTTTGGGGTGTCCCAGGAGCTTTTGGGGTGCCCCAAGGCCTTTGGGGGTCTCCAACACCCCCATTGAGGCTCCTGGGAGCTCTTGGTGGTCACCACCTTGAGCTCTGTTGGGTTTTGGGGTGCTCTGGGGGGACATTTGGGGTGAACCCCCAAATTTGGGAGGTCCTCAGGGGATTTGGGGGGGTCCTGGGTGGGTTTTGGGGTGTCCCAGGAGGTTTTGGGGTGTCCCAAGGCCTTTGGGGGTCTCCAACACCCCCATTGAGGCTCCTGGGAGCTCTTGATGGTCACCACCTTGAGCTCTGTTGGGTTCTCAGAGGGGTTTTGGGGTGAACCCCCAAATTTAGGGGGTCCTGAGGCACTTTGGGGTCCCCCACGAGTTTTAGGGTGCCCCTGGGGGTGATTTTGGGGTGCCCCTGGGTGTGTTTTGGGGTGCCCCTGACCCCCCATCCCATTGGGCTCCTCCCTTGCCCATTGACTTCTATGGGGGACTTTGGGGGTCCCAGGGTGTGTTTTTGGGGGTCCCTGGGCGGGTTTTGGGGGGGTCCCAGGTGACTTTTGGGGTCCCCCCATATTTTGGGGTCCCCCTGGGGTGATTTTGGGGTCCCCTGGGGTGATTTTGGGGTGCCCCTGACCCCCCATCCCATTGGGCTCCTCCCTTGCCCATTGACTTCTCTGGGGGCTTTGGGGGTCCCAGGGTGTGTTTTTGGGGTCCCAGGTCGGATTTTGGGGGTCCCAGGTGCCTTTTGGGGTCCCCCCATATTTTGGGGTCCCCTGAGGTGATTTTGGGGTCCCCTGGGGTGATTTTGGGGTCCCCTGGGGTGGTTTTGGGGTGCCCCTGACCCCCCATCCCATTGGGCTCCTCCCTTGCCCATTGACTTCTCTGGGGACTTTGGGGTCCCAGGGTGGGTTTTTGGGGGTCTCAGGGCGGATTTTGGGGGGTCCCAGGTGGGTTTTGGGGTCCCTCATATTTTGGGGTCCCCCGAGGTGATTTTGGGGTCCCCTGGGGTGATTTTGGGGTGCCCCTGGGTTGGTTTTGGGGTGCCCCTGACCCCCCATCCCATTGGGCTCCTCCCTTGCCCATTGACTTCTATGGGGGGCTTTGGGGATCCCAGGGTGTGTTTTGGGGGTCCTCCCCAGATTTTGGGGGGTCCCAGGTGACTTTTGGGGTCCCCCCCATATTTTGGGGGTGCCCCTGGGGTGATTTTGGGGTCCCCTGGGTGTGTTTTTGGGGTGCCCCTGGGGTGGTTTTGGGGTGCCCCTGACCCCCCATCCCATTGGGCTCCTCCCATGCCCATTGACTTCTATGGGGGCTTTGGGGGTCCCAGGGTGTGTTTTGGGGGTCCCAGGGTGGCTTTTGGGGGGTCCCAGGTGGGTTTTGGGGTCCCCCATGAGTTTTGGGGTCCCCTGGGGTGGTTTTGGGGTGCCCCTGGGGTGATTTTGGGGGTCCCCTGGGGTGGTTTTGGGGTGCCCCTGACCCCCCATCCCATTGGGCTCCTCCCTTGCCCATTGACTTCTCTGGGGGCTTTGGGGGTCCCAGGGTGTGTTTTGGGGGGTCCCAGGGTGGCTTTTGGGGGGGTCCCAGGTGGGTTTTGGGGTCCCCCATGAGTTTTGGGGTCCCCTGGGGTGGTTTTGGGGTCCCCTGGCGTGATTTTGGGGTGCCCCTGACCCCCCATCCCATTGGGCTCCTCCCTTGCCCATTGACTTCTCTGGGGGCTTTGGGGGTCCCAGGGTGTGTTTTGGGGGTCCCAGGGTGGCTTTTGGGGGGTCCCAGGTGGCTTTTGGGGTCCCCCCATATTTTGGGGTCCCCTGGGGTGATTTTGGGGTGCCTCTGGGGTGATTTTGGGGTCCCCTGGGGTGGTTTTGGGGTGCCCCTGACCCCCCATCCCATTGGGCTCCTCCCTTGCCCATTGACTTCTCTGGGGGCTTTGGGGGTCCCAGGGTGTGTTTTGGGGGTCCCAGGGTGGCTTTTGGGGGGTCCCAGGTGGCTTTTGGGGTCCCCCATGAGTTTTGGGGTGCCCCTGGGGTGGTTTTGGGGTCCCCTGGGGTGGTTTTGGGGTGCCCCTGACCCCGTTTGACCCCGCAGAGGGGCCGCAGGGAAGCCTTACATCAGCCTGGAGCAGCTGCTGGACTTTGTGAACGGGCGGCAGCGAGACCCCCGGCTCAACCCCCTGCTCAGCCCCCCCCTGAGCCCCCAGCAGGGGCTGCGCCTCGTGCAGCGCTACGAGCACAACGCTCACTTCCAGAGCAGGGGTACTGGTTTATACTGGGAGCCACTGGGAGACACTGGGAGCAACTGGGAGGCACTGGGAGGCACTGGGAAGGGGTTTGGGGGGGGCTCAACCCCCTGCTCAGCCCCCCCCTGAGCCCCCAGCAGGGGCTGCGCCTCGTGCAGCGCTACGAGCACAACGCTCACTTCCAGAGCAGGGGTACTGGGAGCACTGGGAGCAACTGGGAGACACTGGGAGCAACTGGGAGGCACTGGGAGGGGGTTTGGAGGGGATGCGGTGGCACTGAGAGGCACTGAGAGGGAGGTAGGGGGGGATGAGAGAGCACTGGGAGGGACTGGGAGGCACTGGGATATACTGGGAGGGCACTGGGGTAAACTGGGAGGCACTGGGATATACTGGGAGCAACTGGGAGGGCACTGGGAGCAACTGGGAGGCACTGGGAGCAACTGGGAAGGGGTTAGGAGGGGATGTGGTGGCACTGAGAGGGAGGTAGGGGGGGATATGGGGGCACTGGGAGGGGGTTGGGGGGGATGAGAGAGCATTTGGAGGAACTGGGATATACTGGGAGGTCACTGGGAGGCACTGGGAGGTCACTGGGATATACTGGGAGGCACTGGGAGCAACTGGGAAGGGGTTAGGAGGGGATGTGGTGGCACTGAGAGGCACTGGGAGGGAAGGAGAGGGGGATGAGGGAGCACTGGGAGGCACTGAGAGGGAGGTAGGGGGAGATAGGGGGGCACTGGGATATACTGGGAGGGCACTGGGAGCAACTGGGAGGGCACTGGGATATACTGGGAGGCACTGGGAGCAACTGGGAGGCACTGGGATATACTGGGAGGCACTGGGAGCAAGTGGGAGCAACTGGGAGGGGGTTAGGAGGGGATGCGGTGGCACTGAGAGACACTGGGAGGGAGGTAGGGGGAGATAGGGGGGCACTGGGATATACTGGGAGGGCACTGGGAGCAACTGGGAGGGCACTGGGATATACTGGGAGGCACTGGGAGCAAGTGGGAGCAACTGGGAGGGGGTTAGGAGGGGATGCGGTGGCACTGAGAGGCACTGAGAGGGAGGTAGGGGGAGATAGGGGGGCACTGGGATATACTGGGAGGGCACTGGGAGCAACTGGGAGGGCACTGGGATATACTGGGAGGCACTGGGAGCAACTGGGAGGCACTGGGATATACTGGGAGGCACTGGGAGCAACTGGGAGCAACTGGAAGGTGCTGGGAGGGGGTTTGGAGGGGATGCGGTGGCACTGAGAGGCACTGAGAGGGAGGTAGGGGGGGATAAGAGAGCACTTGGAGGGACTGGGAGGCACTGGGATGTACTGGGAGGGCACTGGGGTAAACTGGGAGGCACTGGGATGTACTGGGAGGCACTGGGATGTACTGGGAGGCACTGGGAGCAACTGGGAGGGGGTTTGGAGGGGATGCGGTGGCACTGAGAGGCACTGAGAGGGAGGTAGGGGGGGATAAGGGAGCACTTGGAGGGACTGGGAGGCACTGGGATGTACTGGGATGGCACTGGGAGCAACTGGGAGGTCACTGGGAGCAACTGGGAGGCACTGGGAGCAACTGGGAGGTCACTGGGAGCAACTGGGAAGGGGTTTGGGGGGGGCTCAACCCCCTGCTCAGCCCCCTCCTGAGCCCCAGCAGGGGCTGCGCCTCGTGCAGCGCTACGAGCACAACGCTCACTTCCAGAGCAGGGGTACTGGTTTATACTGGGAGCAACTGGGGAGCCACTGGGAGCAACTGGGAGCAACTGGGAAGGGGTTAGGAGGGGATGCGGTGGCACTGAGAGGCACTGAGAGGGAGGTAGGGGGAGATAGGGGGGGCACTGGGATATACTGGGAGGGCACTGGGAGCAACTGGGAGGGCACTGGGATATACTGGGAGGCACTGGGAGCAACTGGGGAGGGCACTGGGATATACTGGGAGGCACTGGGAGCAAGTGGGAGCAACCTGGGAGGGGGTTTGGAGGGGATGCGGTGGCACTGAGAGTCACTGAGAGGGAGGTAGGGGGGGATAAGGGAGCACTTGGAGGGACTGGGAGGCACTGGGATGTACTGGGATGGCACTGGGAGCAACTGGAGGTCACTGGAGCAACTGGGAGGCACTGGGAGCAACTGGGAGGTCACTGGGAGCAACTGGGAAGGGGTTTGGGGGGGGCTCAACCCCCTGCTCAGCCCCCCCCTGAGCCCCCAGCAGGGGCTGCGCCTCGTGCAGCGCTACGAGCACAACGCTCACTTCCAGAGGCAGGGGTACTGGGAGCACTGGGAGCAACTGGGAGCCACTGGGAGCAACTGGGAGGGGGTTTGGAGGGGATGCGGTGGCACTGAGAGGCACTGGGAGGGAGGGTAGGGGGGGATATGGGGGCACTGGGAGGGGGTTGGGGGGGGATGAGAGAGCACTTGGAGGGACTGGGAGGCACCTGGGATATACTGGGAGGGCACTGGGATATACTGGGAGGTCACTGGGAGGCACTGGGAGGTCACTGGGAGCAACTGGGAAGGGGTTAGGGAGGGGATGCGGTGGCACTGAGAGGCACTGAGAGGGAGGTAGGGGGGGATGAGAGAGCACTTGGAGGGACTGGGAGGCACTGGGATATACTGGGAGGGCACTGGGGTAAACTGGGAGGGCACTGGGATATACTGGGAGGCACTGGGAGCAACTGGGAGCAACTGGGAGGCACTGGGAGGGGGTTTGGAGGGGATGCGGTGACACTGAGAGACACTGGGAGGGAGGTAGGGGGGGATATGGGGGCACTGGGATAAACTGGGAGAGCACTGGGAGCAACTGGGATATACTAGGAGGCACTGGGAGCAACTGGGAGGCACTGGGATGTACTGGGAGACACTGGGATGTACTGGGAAGGGGTTTGAAGGAGATGTGAGAGCACTGAGAGGGAGATAGAGGGGAATAGGAGGGCTCTGGGAGTGACTGGGATAAACTGAGATGTACTGGGTTGTACTGGGAGGCACTGGGATGTACTGGGAGGCACTGGGCTGTACTGGGAGGCACTGGGATGTACTGGGAGGCACTGGGAAGGGGTTTGGAGGAGATATGAGAGCACTGAGAGGGAGGTAGAGGGGCACTGGGAGTGACTGGGAGCAACTGGGATGTACTGGGAGCAACTGGGAGGCACTGGGCTGTACTGGGATGTACTGGGAGGCACTGGGAAGGGGTTTGGAGGAGATATGAGAGTACTTAGAAGGAGATAGGGGGGCACTGGGAGTGACTGGGAGCAACTGGGATGTACTGGGAGGCACTGGGATGTACTGGGATGTACTGGGATGTACTGGGAGGCATTGGGTTGCACTGGGAGGCACTGGGATGTACTGGGAGGCACTGGGCTGTACTGGGTTGTACTGGGAGGCACTGGGATGTACTGGGAGGCACTGGGCTGTACTGGGAGACACTGGGATGTACTGGGAGGCACTGGGAGGCACTGGGATGTACTGGGATGTACTGGGATGTACTGGGAGGCACTGGGATGCACTGGGAGGCACTGGGCTGTACTGGGATGTACTGGGATGTACTGGGAGGCACTGGGATGCACTGGGAGGCACTGGGCTGTACTGGGAGGCACTGGGATGTACTGGGAGGCACTGGGATGTACTGGGTTGTACTGGGAGCAACTGGGATGTACTGGGAGGCACTGGGATGTACTGGGATGCACTGGGAGGCACTGGGATGTACTGGGAGCAATTGGGATATACTGGGAGGCACTGGGAGGCACTGGGATGTACTGGGAGGCACTGGGAGCAACTGGGATGTACTGGGAGGCAGGGATGTACTGGGATGTACTGGGAGGCACTGGGAGGCACTGGGATGTACTGGGAGGCACTGGGAGCAACTGGGATGTACTGGGAGGCAGGGATGTACTGGGATGCACTGGGAGGCACTGGGATGTACTGGGAGCAATTGGGATGTACTGGGATGTACTGGGAGGCACTGGGAGGCACTGGGAGGCACTGGGATGTACTGGGAGGCACTGGGAGCAGCTGGGATGTACTGGGAGGCACTGGGATGTACTGGGATGTACTGGGATGCACTGGGAGCAACTGGGATGTACTGGGAGGCACTGGGATGTACTGGGATGTACTGGGATGCACTGGGAGCAACTGGGATGTACTGGGAGGCACTGGGATGTACTGGGATGTACTGGGATGCACTGGGAGGCACTGGGATGTACTGGGAGCAATTGGGATGTACTGGGAGGCACTGGGATGTACTGGGAGCAACTGGGATATACTGGGAGCAACTGGGAGCAACTGGGATATGCTGGGAGCAACTGGGAGGCACTGGGATGTACTGGGAGGCACTGGGATGTACTGGGATGCACTGGGAGGCACTGGGATGTACTGGGAGCAATTGGGATGTACTGGGATATACTGGGAGGCACTGGGATGTACTGGGATGTACTGGGATGCACTGGGAGCAACTGGGATGTACTGGGAGGCACTGGGATGTACTGGGAGGCACTGGGATGTACTGGGATGTACTGGGATGTACTGGGATGTACTGGGAGGCACTGGGATGTACTGGGATGTACTGGGAGGCACTGGGATGTACTGGGAGGTACTGGGATGTACTGGGAGGCACTGGGAGGCACTGGGAGGTACTGGGATGTACTGGGAGGCACTGGGATGTACTGGGATGTACTGGGAGGCACTGGGAGGCACTGGGATGTACTGGGAGGCACTGGGATGTACTGGGATGTACTGGGAGGCACTGGGAGGCACTGGGATGTACTGGGAGCAATTGGAATGTACTGGGATGTACTGGGAGGCACTGGGATGTACTGGGATGTACTGGGAGGCACTGGGATGTACTGGGAGCAATTGGAATGTACTGGGATGTACTGGGAGGCACTGGGATGTACTGGGATGTACTGGGAGGCACTGGGAAGGGGTTTGGAGTGGATACGGCAGCAACGGGAGATGGTCATAGGGAGATGAGGGAGCACTGGGAGGGAATAGGGGATACTGGGAGGCACTGGGCTGTACTGGGAGGCACTGGGCTGTACTGGGATGTACTGGGAGGCACTGGGCTGTACTGGGAGGCACTGGGAGGGCAGTTTAACCCTTTCCCCCCCGGGCAGGCCAGATGTCAGCCGAAGGCTTCGGGCGCTTTCTGGAAGGGGAAGAGAACAGCATCGTCCCCCCTGAGACCCTGCAGCTGCACCACGACATGGGGCAGCCCCTGAGCAGCTACTTCATCAGCTCCTCCCACAACACCTACCTCACTGGTACGGCCTGGGGGGGACCCCAAAACCGGGGGGGACCCCAAAAGTCAGGGGGGACCCCAAAAGTCAGGGGGGACCCCAAAAGGTGGGGTGGGGGGGGGATAAAAGGGGGCTGGAAGCTGCTGGAGCTGCAGGAGGAGGGAGCTGCTGCATCAGCTGCTGGGGTGGGGATGGGATGGGATGGGATGGGATGGGATGGGATGGGATGGGGAGGGGGTGGAAGGGAAAGGGGGGACCCCAAAAGTCAAAGGGGGACCCCAAAAGTCAGGGGGGACCCCAAAAGTCAGGGGGGACCCCAAAATGTGGGGTGGGGGGGTAAAAGGGGGCTGGAAGCTGCTGGAAGCTGCAGGAGGAGGGAGCTGCTGCATCAGCTGCTGGGGTGGGGATGGGATGGGATGGGATGAGGAGGGGTTAAGAGGGACAGGGGGGACCCCAAAAGTCAGGGGGGACCCCAAAAGTCAAAGGGGGACCCCAAAAGTCAAAAGGGGGACCCCAAAAGTCAGGGGGGACCCCAAAATGTGGGGGTGAGGGGGGTAAAAGGGGGCTGGAAGCTGCTGGAGCTGCAGGAGGAGGGAGCTGCTGCATCAGCTGCTGGGGTGGGGATGGGATGGGGAGGGGTTAAGAGGGAAAGGGGGGGACCCCAAAAGTCAAAGGGGGACCCCGAAAGTGAGGGGGGACCCCAAAAGTCAAAAGGGGGACCCCAAAAGTCAGGGGGGACCCCAAAATGTGGGGTGGGGGGGATAAAAGGGGGGCTGGAAGCTGCTGGAGCTGCAGGAGGAGGGAGCTGCTGCATCAGCTGCTGGGGTGGGGATGGGATGGGGAGGGGTTAAGAGGGAAAGGGGGGGACCCCAAAAGTCAAAGGGGGACCCCGAAAGTGAGGGGGGACCCCAAAAGTCAGGGGGGGACCCCAAAAGTCAGGGGGGACCCCAAAAGGTGGGGTGGGGGGGGAGGAAAAGGGGGGCTGGAAGCTGCAGGAGGAGGGAGCTGCTGCATCAGCTGCTGGGATGGGGATGGGATGGGATGGGATGAGGAGGGGTTAAGAGGGACAGGGGGGACCCCAAAAGTCAGGGGGGACCCCAAAAGTCAAAGGGGGACCCCAAAAGTCAGGGGGGACCCCAAAAGTCAGGGGGGACCCCAAAAGGTGGGGTGGGGGGGGATAAAAGGGGGCTGGAAGCTGCTGGAGCTGCAGGAGGAGGGAGCTGCTGCATCAGCTGCTGGGGTGGGGATGGGATGGGGAGAGGGTGGAAGGGAAAGGGGGGACCCCAAAAGTCAAAGGGGGACCCCGAAAGTCAAAGGGGGACCCCAAAAGTCAGGGGGGACCCCAAAAGTGAGGGGGGACCCCAAAATGTGGGGTGGGGGGGATAAAAGGGGGCTGGAAGCTGCTGGAGCTGCAGGAGGAGGGAGCTGCTGCATCAGCTGCTGGGGTGGGGATGGGATGGGGAGGGGTTAAGAGGGAAGGGGGGGGACCTCAAAAGTCAAGGGGGACCCCAAAAGTCAAAAGGGGGACCCCAAAAGTCGGAGGGGACCCCAAAAGTGAGGGGGGGACCCCAAAATGTGGGGTGGGGGGGGAGGAAAAGGAGGCTTGGAGCTGCAGGAGGAGGGAGCTGCTGCATCAGCTGCTGGGGTGGGGATGGGATGGGGAGGGGGTGGAAGGGAAAGGGGGGACCCCAAAAGTCAAAGGGGGACCCCAAAAGTCAGGGGGGACCCCAAAAGTCAGGGGGGGACCCCAAAATGTGGGGTGGGGGGGGAATAAAAGGGGGCTGGAAGCTGCTGGAGCTGCAGGAGGAGGGAGCTGCTGCATCAGCTGCTGGGGTGGGGATGGGATGGGATGGGATGGGGTTAAGAGGGACAGGGGGGACCCCAAAAGTCAGGGGGGACCCCAAAAGTCAAAGGGGGACCCCAAAAGTCAGGGGGGACCCCAAAAGTCAGGGGGGACCCCAAAAGGTGGGGTGGGGGGGGGATAAAAGGGGGGCTGGAAGCTGCTGGAGCTGCAGGAGGAGGGAGCTGCTGCATCAGCTGCTGGGGTGGGGATGGGATGGGGAGAGGGTGGAAGGGAAAGGGGGGACCCCAAAAGTCAAAGGGGGACCCCGAAAGTGAGGGGGGACCCCAAAAGTCAGGGGGGACCCCAAAAGTCAGGGGGGACCCCAAAATGTGGGGTGGGGGGGGAATAAAAGGGGGCTGGAAGCTGCTGGAGCTGCAGGAGGAGGGAGCTGCTGCATCAGCTGCTGGGGTGGGGATGGGATGGGATGGGATGGGGTTAAGAGGGACAGGGGGGACCCCAAAAGTCAGGGGGGACCCCAAAAGTCACAAAGGGGGACCCCAAACAGTCAAAAGGGGGACCCCAAAAGTCAGGGGGGACCCCAAAAGGTGGGGTGGGGGGGGGGATAAAAGGGGGCTGGAAGCTGCTGGAGCTGCAGGAGGAGGGAGCTGCTGCATCAGCTGCTGGGGTGGGGATGGGATGGGGAGAGGGTGGAAGGGAAAGGGGGGACCCCAAAAGTCAAAGGGGGACCCCGAAAGTGAGGGGGGACCCCAAAAGTCAGGGGGGGACCCCAAAAGTCAGGGGGGACCCCAAAATGTGGGGTGGGGGGGGAATAAAAGGGGGCTGGAAGCTGCTGGAGCTGCAGGAGGAGGGAGCTGCTGCATCAGCTGCTGGGGTGGGGATGGGATGGGGAGGGGTTAAGAGGGAAAGGGGGGGGACCCCAAAAGTCAAAGGGGGACCCCGAAAGTGAGGGGGGACCCCAAAAGTCAGGGGGGGACCCCAAAATGTGGGGGGGGGGGGGAGGAAAAGGGGGCTGGAAGCTGCTGGAGCTGCAGGAGGAGGGAGCTGCTGCATCAGCTGCTGGGGTGGGGATGGGATGGGATGGGATGGGGTTAAGAGGGACAGGGGGGACCCCAAAAGTCAAAGGGGGACCCCAAAAAGTCGAGGGGGACCCCAAAAGTGAGGGGGGGAACTCTCAAAGGAGCCTCTAATCCTACACAAAGAGGAGGTTGGGGGAGGTTCCTGGGGTGGTTTTGAGGGGGATTTGGGCTGGTTTTGGGGGGTCATGGTGGGGAACTGGGGGGGTTTAGGGGGGGGTTTGAGGTTTTGGGGTGCTGAGGGGGGGTGTCTCAGTTTTGGGGGACCCCCTTTGAGCCCCCCCAAATTGAAGGAGAGACTGTAGCCCCCCTAAAAAGAGGAGGTTTTGGGATGGTTTTGAGGGGGTTTGGGATGGTTTTGGGGGTCATGGTGGGGAACTGGGGGGGGTTTAGGGGGGGTTTGAGGTTTTGGGGTGCTGAGGGGGGGGTGTCTCAGTTTTGGGGACCCCCCATGACCCCCCCCAAATTGAGGGAAGGACTGTACCCCCTCTAAAAAGAGGAGGTTGGGGGGATGTTCCTGGGGTGGATTTGAGGGGGTTTGGGCTGGTTTTGGGGGTCATGGTGGGGAACTGGGGAGGGGTTTTAGGGGGAGTTTGAGGTTTTGGGGTGCTGGAGGGGGGGTGTCTCAGTTTTGGGGGACCCCCCCTGCACCTCAAAAATAAAGGAAGGACTTGAGCCACCCCTTAGGGAAGAGATTCCTGGGGTGGATTTGAGGGGGTTTGGGATGGTTTTGGGGGTCATGGTGGGGAACTGGGAGGGTTTAGGGGTGGTTTGAGGTTTTGGGGGTGCTGAAGGGGGGGTGTCTCAGTTTTGGGGACCCCTCTCAGCCCCCCCCTAATTGAAGGAGGAGCTGTAGCCCCCCTAAAAAGAGGGGTCTTTGGGATGGTTTTTGAGGGGGTTTGGGCTGGTTTTTGGGGGTCATGGTGGGGAACTGGGAGGGTTTAGGGGGAGTTTGAGGTTTTGGGGTGCTGAAGGGGGGTGTCTCAGTTTTGGGGGACCCCCCCTGACCCCCCCCCTTTTTCTCAGCGGGGCAGCTGGCAGGAGCCTCCTCTGTGGAGATGTACCGGCAGGTCCTGCTGAGCGGCTGCCGCTGCATCGAGCTGGATTGCTGGCAGGGTCGGCCCCCAGAGGAGGAACCTTTCATCACCCACGGCTTCACCATGACCACTGAGATCCCCTTCAAGGTGACACCCCGAAAATGATGGGGGGGACCCCCAAAATCACCCCCCTGAACCCCCAAATCCACCCCCTGAAGCCCCAGAGCCAACAGCTCCCACCAGTGATGTCACCACCCAACGATCTCCCCAAGTCCTTTGTCCTTCAGGACCCTCCAAGGACCCTTTCAAGGTGTCCCCCCGAAATCTGGGGGTCCCCCAAAATCTGGGGGTACCCCAAAACTCCCCCTGAACCCCAAAATGCCGCCCCTGAACCCCCCAAATCCCACCCCTGAAGCCCCAGAGCCAACAGCTCCCACCAGTGATGTCACCACCCAAACGATCTCCCCAAGTCCTTTGTCCTTCAGGACCCTCCAAGGACCCCTTTCAAGGTGTCCCCCGAAATCTGGGGGTCCCCCCAAAATCTGGGGGGTGCCCCAAAACTCCCCCCTGAACCCCAAAATACCGCCCCTGAACCCCCAAATCCCACCCCTGAAGCCCCAGAGCCAACAGCTCCCATCCAAGGGCAGCAGCACCCAACTGTCTCCCCAAGTCCTTTGTCCTTCAGGGCACCCCAAGATGCTTTTTAAGGTGTCCCCCAAAATCTGGTGGTCCCCCCAAATCTGGGGGGTGCCCCAAAACCTCCCTGAGCACCCCCAAAGTGCCCCTGAACCCCCAAATCCCTCCCAGAGCCAACAGCACCCAACGATACCCCCCAAGTCCTTCATCCTTCTGGGTGCCACCCAGGGACCCCCCAAGAACCCCTTTAGGGTGCCCCCCCCGAAATCTGGGGGTCCCCCCAAACCCCTGCAGCTTCTTTTTGGGGGGGGTCTCGAGTTTTGGGGGTCCCCCTTGAACCCCTTTTTCCTCCCTCCCTGGGGCAGGAGGTGATTGAGGCCATCGCTGAAAGCGCCTTCAAGACGTCGCCGTACCCCGTCATCCTCTCCTTTGAGAACCACGTGGACTCGTGAGTCACCCCCAAAATCCCCTGGCCAGGGGACCCCAAAAACACCCCCTGGGGTCCCCCCAAATCTTCTGGGGTCCCCCCAAATCTTTGGAGTCTCCTCAACACCCCCAAAATCTTCAGGGTCCCCCCCAAACCCTTCAGGTTCCTCCCATGTCCCCAAGGTTGTGTCTCCCCCCTCAAACCATCCTGGGGACCCCTCAAAGCTTTTGGGGACCCCCCCAGGGGTCCCCCCCAAATCTCAGGGGGACCCCCAAATCCTCTCAGGGACCCCCAAATCTTTGGGGTCCCCTCAGACCCCCCCAACCCCCCCAAATCTTCAGGATCCCCCCCCCCAAACCCTTCAGGTTCCTCACTTGGTTCCTCCAAGGTCACTTCAAACCATCCTGGGGACCCCTCAGAGCTTTTGGGGGACCCTCCCAGGGGTCCCCCCAAATCTTTTGGGACCCCCAAACCCTCTCAGGGAACCCCAAATCTTTGGGGGTCCCCCCAAATCCCCCAAATCTTCAGGGTCTCCCCCAAACCCTTCAGGTTCCTCCCATGTCCCCAAGGTTGTGTCTCCCCCCTCAAACCATCCTGGGGACCCCTCAAAGCTTTTGGGGACCCCCCCCAGGGGTCCCCCCAAATCTCAGGGGACCCCCAAATCCTCTCAGGGACCCCCAAAATCTTTGGGGTCCCCCCAAACCTCTCCAACCCCCCCCAAATCTTCAGGGTCCCCCCCAACCCTTCAGGTTCATCCCATGTCCCCAAGGTTGTGTCTCCCCCCTCAAACCATCCTGGGGACCCCTCAAAGCTTTTGGGGACCCCCCCAGGGGTCCCCCCAAATCTCAGGGGACCCCCAAATCCTCTCAGGGACCCCCAAATCTTTGGGGTCCCCTCAGACCCCCCCAACCCCCCCAAATCTTCAGGATCCCCCCCCCAAACCCTTCAGGTTCCTCACTTGGTTCCTCCAAGGTCACTTCAAACCATCCTGGGGAGCCCTCAAAGCTTTTGGGGACCCCCCCAGGGGTCCCCCCCAAATCTCAGGGGACCCCCAAATCCTCTCAGGGACCGTCCAAATCTTTGGGGTCCCCCCAAACCCCCCAAATCTTCAGGGGTCTCCCCCACCCCAACCCCCCACCCCCCCCACCCCCCCCCCCCCCCCCCCCCCCCCCCCCCCCCCCCCCCCCCCCTTCAGGTTCCTCCCATGTCCCCAAGGTTGTGTCTCCCCCCTCAAACCATCCTGGGGACCCCTCAAAGCTTTTGGGGGACCCCCCCAAGGGGTCCCCCCAAATCTCAGGGGACCCCCAAACCCTCTCAGGGACCCCCCAAATCTTTGGGGTCCCCCCAACCCCCCCTTGGGGTCCCCCCAAACCTCAGGGGTCCCTCATCACCCCTTGGGCTGAACCCAATAGGGGAAGTTTGGGGGGGGGGGGGGGAGGATTTTGGGGGGGTATTGGGGGGGGTTTTAATTGAGGGACCCCCCCCCAGGGGTCCCCAAAAATCTTATGGGATCCCCTTAAATTCCTGGGGTCCCCCCCAAATCCTTCCACACCCCCCCATCTCCTCAGGGTCCCCCCAAAACCCTCCTGACCCCTCTCTCCTTTAAATAGATGGGAGGAGGTTGAAAAGGGGGGGTGGGACTCCCCAAAAACGGTTGTTTTCAGCCCAAAATGGGGGTGTAGGGGGTCAAAGGGGGGGGGGTAGGTTTTGGGGAGCCCCCCAGCACCCCAATTTAACCCCTCCCAGGGCCAAGCAACAGGCAAAAATGGCTGAGTACTGTCGGAGCATCTTTGGGGACGCTCTGCTCATCGAGCCCCTGCCCAAGTACCCGGTGAGGGGGGTTTTGGGGGGTCCTGGGGGGGGGTTTGGGGGGGTCCTGGGGGAATTTGGGGGGTCCTGGGGGGGGTTTGAGGGGTCCTGGAGGGATTTGGGGAGGCTGAGGAGGGATTTGGGGGGTCCTGGGGGGATTTGGGGGGTCCTGGGGGGGATTTGGGGGGGTCCTGGGTGAGGGTTTGGGGGGTCTGAGGGGGATTTGGGGGGTCCTGGAGGGATTTGGGGAGGCTGAGGGATTTGGGGGGGTCCTGGGGGGATTTGGGGGGGCTGGGGAGGGATTTGGGGGGTCAGGGGAGGATTTGGGGGGGTCCTGGGGGGATTTGGGGAGGCTGAGGAGGGATTTGGGGGGTCCTGGGGGGATTTGGGGTGGTCCTGGGGGGGTTTGAGGGGGCTGGGGAGGATTTGGGGGTGTCCTGGTGGGGTTTTGGGGTGTCTGAGGAGGATTTGGGGGGGGGTCCTGGGGGGTTTGGGGGGGTCCTGGGGGGATTTAGGGGGTCCTGGGGAGGGTTTGAGGGGTCCTGGGGGGTTTTGGGGGTGTCTGGGGAGGGATTTGGGGGGGTCCTGGGGGGATTTGGGGGGGTCCTGGGGGGATTTGGGGGGGTCCTGGGGAGGGTTTGGGGGGTCTGAGGGGGATTTGGGGGGTCCTGGAGGGATTTGGGGAGGCTGAGGGATTTGGGGGGGTCCTGGGGGGATTTGGGGTGTCTGGGGAGGGATTTGGGGGGGGTCCTGGGGGGATTTGGGGGGGCTGGGGAGGGATTTGGGGGGGGTCCTGAGGAGGGTTTGAGGGGTCCTGGGGGGATTTGGGGCGTCCTGGGGGGATTTGGGGGGGTCTGAGGGGGATTTGGGGTGGTCCTGGGGGGATTTGGGATGTCTGAGGAGGATTTGGGGGGGTCCTGGGGAGGGGTTTGAGGGGTCCTGGGGGGGGATTGGGGGTCTGAGGGGGGATTTGGGGGGGGTCCTGGGGGGATTTGGGGGGTCCTGGGGAGGGATTGAGGGGTCCTGGGGGGGGATTGGGGGGTCTGAGGGGGATTTGGGGGGGCTGAGGAGGATTTGGGGGGGGTCCCTGGGGGGGTTTGGGGGGGGCAGGGGAGCATTGGGGGGGGTCCTGGGAGGGTTTGGGGGGGCTGGGGAGGGATTTGGGGGAAGTCCTGGAGGAGTTTTGGGGTGTCAGGAAGGGATTTGAGGGGGTCCTGGGGGGGGGTTTGGGGGACTGAGGAGGATTTGGGGGGATCCTGAGGGGGTTTGGAGGGTCTGAGGGGGATGTGAGGGGGTCCTGGGGAGGTTTGGGGTGCTGGGGAAGGATTTGGGGGGGTCCTGGGGGGATTTGGGGGTGTCCTGGGGAGGGTTTGAGGGGTCCTGGGGGGTTTTGGGGGTCCTGGGGGGATTTGGGGGGGGTCTGAGGGGGATTTGGGGGGTCCTGGTGGGGGTTTTGGGGTGTCCTGGGGGTGATTTGGGGGGGGTCCAGGGGGGGTTTGGGGGGCTGGGGAGGGATTTGGGGGGGGTCCTGGGGGGATTTGGGGGTGTCTGGGGAGGGATTTGGGGGGGGTCCTGGGGGGATTTGGGGGGTCCTGGAGGGGTTTTGGGGGGTCTGGGGAGGGATTTGGGTGGGTCCTGGGGGGATTTGGGGGGTCCTGGGGAGGGTTTGAGGGGTCTGAGGGGGATTTGAGGGGGTCCTGGGGGGATTTGGGGGGTGTCCTGGGGAGGGTTTGGGGGGGCTGGGGAGGGATTTGGGGGGGGTCCCTGGGGGGATTTGGGGGGGCAGGGGAGCATTGGGGGGGTCCTGGGGGGGGGGTTGAGGGGTCTGAGGAGGATTTGGGGGGGTCCTGGGGGGGTTTGGGGGGGCTGGGGAGGGATTTGGGGGGGTCTGAGGGGGATTTGGGGGGTCCTGGTGGGGTTTTGGGGTGTCTGGGGGTGATTTGGGGGGGTCCAGGGGGGGGTTGGGGGGCTGGGGAGGGATTTGGGGGGGTCCAGGGGGGGTTTGGGGGGCTGGGGAGGGATTTGGGGGGGTCCTGGGGGGATTTGGGGTGTCCTGGGGAGGGTTTGAGGGGTCCCTGGGGGGATTTGGGGTGTCTGGGGAGGGATTTGGGGGGGTCCTGGGGGGATTTGGGGTGTCTGGGGAGGGATTTGGGGGGGTCCCTGGGGGGATTTGGGGTGGTCCTGGGGGGGGTTTGACGGGGCTGGGGAGGATTTGGGGGGTCAGGGGAGGATTTGGGGGTGTCCTGGTGGGGTTTTGGGGTGTCTGGGGGTGATTTGGGGGGTCCTGGGGAAGGATATTAGGGGGTCAGGGGGGGATTTGAGAGGGTCCTAGTCCTGCCCATCTCCATTTTGGGGTGCTGGGGCTGGGTTTTGGGGTACTGGGCAGGACTTTGGGGTACTGGGTGGGATTTAGGGGTGCTGGAGGTGAGTTTTGGGGTGCAGGGGGTGAGTTTTGGGGTGTTGGGGTGGGTTTTGGGGTGCAGGGGCTGGGTTTTGGGGGTGCTGGGGGTGAGTTTTGGGGTGCTGGGGCTGGATTTTGGGGTGCAGGGGATGGGTTTTGGGGTTGTGTGTGACCCCCCCTCCCCATTTTTGGGGTGCTGGGTGAGTTTTGGGGTGCTGGGGGTGAGTTTTGGGGTGCAGGGGACTGTGTGTGACTCCCTTCCCCATTTTTGGGGTGCTGGGGCTGAGTTTTGGGGTGCTGAGTGAGGCTTTGGGGTTTTGGGGCTGGGATTTAGGGGTGCTGAGGCTGGGTTTTTGGGGTGCTGAGGCTGGGTTTTGGGGTGCAGGGGGTGAGTTTTGGGGTGCTGGGGGTGAGGTTTGGGGTTCAGGGGGTGGGTTTTGGGGTGCTGGGGGTGAGTTTTGGGGTTCAGGGGGTGAGTTTTGGGGTGCTGGGGGTGAGGTTTGGGGTGCAGGGGGTGGGATTTAGGGGTGCAGAGGCTGGGTTTTGGGGTGCTGGGGGTGGGTTTTGGGGTGCAGGGGCTGGGTTTTGGGGTGCAGGGGCTGGGTTTTGGGGTGCTGGGGGTGAGTTTTGGGGTGCAGGGGGCTGTGTGTGACCCCCCCCTCGTTTTTGGGGTGCAGCTGGAGCCGGGGGTGCCTCTGCCCAGCCCCCAGGAGCTGCTGGGCCGGATCCTCATCAAGAACAAGAAACGACGGA